>NC_029785.2:89498523-89498994 GCF_000816755.2 Arachis ipaensis
TGATGCCAGTGATCATGCCATTGGTGCAGTATTGGGACAGAGGCATGACAAGCTTCTGCATGTCATTTATTATGCCAATCGTGTTTTAAATGATGCCCAGAAAAATTACACAACCACAGAAAAGGAATTACTTGCAGTGGTTTACGCCATTGACAAGTTCAGATCCTACTTAGTAGGATCAAAGGTGACTGTGTACACTGACCATGCTGCTCTTAAGTATCTACTCACAAAGCAGGATTCAAAACCCAGGCTCATCAGATGGGTATTACTTCTGCAAGAGTTTGATATAGAAATAAGAGACAGAAAAAGGACAGAGAACCAAGTAGCTGATCATCTGTCCCAGATAGAGCCAGTGGAAGGGACGTCCCTCCCCTTCCTTGAGATCTCTGAGACATTCCCTGATGAGCATCTATTTGCCATTCAGGAAGCACCATGGTTTGCCGATATTGCAAACTATAAAGCTGCAAGGTT
>NC_029785.2:89500321-89500674 GCF_000816755.2 Arachis ipaensis
AATAGAGAAAAAGAGCTCACTGGCAAGAAAATGCCAGTAAGAGCCTATTTTGGGCGTTCAGCGCCCAAAAGGGGCAGCCAGTGGGTGCTGAACGCCAGTAAGGATAGCTATCTGGCGTTCAACACCAGAAAAGGGCAACAACTGGGCGTTGAACGCCCAGGAGAGAAGCATTTGGGCGTTGAACGCCCAAAACAGGCAGTGTTTGGGCGTTCAAACGCCAGGATGGTGGGGAGAAGCTCTCCTGCTACCCATCTCCTTCTTTTTCTTTTGCTTGAGGACAAGCAAAGCTCTAAGTTTGGTGTGCTTATCCGTGATCACTAAGATCATGGCCCCTAAAGGAAAACAACCCACTC
>NC_029785.2:89502308-89516045 GCF_000816755.2 Arachis ipaensis
TTTCAGATCTAAACTTTGTATTCTCTGACGGCATGAGTCTCTAAACCCCATTGTTGGGGGTGAGGAGCTCTGCTGTGTCTCAATGAATTTATGCAAGTATTTCTGTTTCCCATTCAAACACGCTTGTTCCTATCTAAGATGTTCATTCGCGCTTAACTGTGATGAAGGTGATGACCCGTGACATTCATCACCTTCTTCAAACCATGAACGTGTGCCTGACAACCACCTCCGTTCTACATCCGACTGAATGAGTATCTCTTAGATTCCTTAATCAGAATCACCGTGGTATAAGCTAGAACTGCTGGCGGCATTCATGAGAATCCGGAAAGTCTAAACCTTGTCTGTGGTATTCCGAGTAGGATTCAATGATTGAATGACTGTGACGAGCTTCAAACTTCTGAAGGCTGGGCGTTAGTGACAGACGCAAAAGGATAGTAAATCCTATTCCAACCGGATCGAGAACCAACCGGTGATTAGCCGTGCTGTGACAGAGCGCGTGAGCGTAGTTTTCACTGGAAGGATGGAAGGTAGCCATTGACAACGGTGATCCACCAACACACAGCTTGCCATAGGAGGACGTGTGTGCGTGAATCAGAAGACAGAGGAAAGTAGAGATTCAGAGGACAAAGCATCTCCAAAACTCCAACATATTCTCCATTACTACACAACAAGTAACTTTTAATTTATGCTCTACTGGTTATTCACTATTCAACTGATAAACATAATTGACTTCCTGACTAAGATTTACAAGATAACCATAGATTGCTTTAAACCAACAATCTCCGTGGGATTCGACCCTTACTCACGTAAGGTATTACTTGGACGACCCAGTGCACTTGCTGGTTAGTTGTGCGAAGTTGTAAGAGAGTAATGTGAACATTAACATTACAATTTCGTGCACCAAAAAGTTAACTGAGCTCCCTTTATATTCCTTGTGTAGCGCTCCACCTTTGAGTGTGAGGTCTTGAGTTCGAACCTTCGTGGAAGCACTTTTGTGAGCCTTTTCCTTCTATTTTCTTGAGTGGGAGCCTGATAAAGCTCAGTTGGGAAAGTGAACTGATCTTTCATGGGCCTTGGCCTTCCAATTTTTTCTTTCCTTATGTCTCCCCCTTCGAGCCTTGTTGAAGCCACTTTGGTTTATTTTTTCTTGTTTTTGGTCCTTAAAGATGCCTTTCACTTGTGCCTCAATTTCATGCCAAATATGGACTATTATATATCGTTGGAAAGCTCTGAATGGCATCTTTCCAACGCAACTAAAAGCACATCAATTGAACGTATGTAGCTCAAGTTATGGTCCTTTGAAGGAGGCATGGTCATGCTGCGAGCGCCCAAGTTTAACTTAGCAAAAATTCTTGCTTCCAAGCCAAATTTTTTTTTTCATGATAAAGCTAGGTTCACTTAGTTAACCAAGCTTTGAGTGCTGATTGTCAAGCTTCCTTGATTTGGTCATGGGCCACACTTTTAAAAGCGTGGCCTAAGGCTGCAAAGTGTGCTCAAACTTCAAAGTGTGCCCCAAAACTCTTTTTTTCTCCTTTTTAGCTTATTTTGTGTTTCTTTGCTTCTTTTTCTTCTTATTTCCTACAAAGTTTATCAAATCAAAAGATCAAAAAAATATACCATTTTGAGCACCAAAGAATGCAATATTTAAGCACTAATCATCAATTTCTTGTATGAAAAAGCATAGAAAAAATGACATTGTGACATGTCATCACAACACCAAACTTGAACCTTGCTTGTCCCCAAGCAAGAAAAGAATCATGCAATTAAGATCGACAACCCAAGGTAAGAAGAATAGCAACTCAATGTTTATGGTTAGCTAGTTTTCTATGCATGTCACAATCACAAAAGAAATGTAAATGAGTGATGCTTCTATCTAGCTCAATTTATGAAATCTTTTTCTTATATTTCTTCCTTAAAGAAAGCTTTTGATTTTTTTTTTATTAACTTCTCCTTTTGGGTGATTTGCCCCATGAGTTGATAACAAAACTACGACTCTAAATGCTTTGTCTTCAAGTATTACCACTTGATACATAAGCACCACAAGCATTTAATTAGAGGACTTCATTAAGCTCATTTTTTTCTTTCCTTGACTCTCTAATCATTGATGCTCAGAGCCTTGAGCTTGATGAGCGGATAATTTATACGCTTTTTGACATTGTTTTTAGTATGTTTTTAGTAGGATCTAGTTACTTTTAGGGATGTTTTTAATAGATTTTGTGTTAAATTCACATTTCTGGACTTTACTATAAGTTTGTGTGTTTTTCTGTGATTTTAGGTATTTTCTGGCTGAAATTGAGGGACTTGAGCAGAAATCAGATTCAGAGGTTGAAAAAGGACTGCTGATGCTGTTGGATTCTGACCTCCCTGCACTCAAAGTGGATTTGCTGGAGCTACAGAACTCAGAATGGCGCGCTTCCAATTGCGTTGGAAAGTAGACATCCAGGGCTTTCCAGCAATATATAATAGTCCATACTTTGGCCAAGAATTGACGACGTAAACTGGAGTTCAACGCCAGCTCTCTACCCAAATCTGGCATCTAGCGCCAGAAAAGGATCCAAAACCAGAGTTGAACGCCCAAACTGACACAGAAACTGGCGTTCAACTCCACAAATGGCCTCTGCACGTGCTACACTTAAGCTCAGCCCAAACACACACCAAGTGGGCCACGGAAAATTCACATTTCTGGACTTTACTATAAGTTTGTGTGTTTTTCTGTGATTTTAGGTATTTTCTGGCTGAAATTGAGGGACTTGAGCAGAAATCAGATTCAGAGGTTGAAAAAGGACTGCTGATGCTGTTGGATTCTGACCTCCCTGCACTCAAAGTGGATTTGCTGGAGCTACAGAACTCGAAATGGCGCGCTTCCAATTGCGTTGGAAAGTAGACATCCAGGGCTTTCCATCAATGTATAATAGTCCATACTTTGGCAAAGAATTGATGACGTAAATTGGCGTTTAACTCCAGCTTTCTACCCAAATCTGGCGTCCAGCGCCAGAAAAGGATCCAAAACCAGAGTTGAACGCCCAAACTGGCACAANTTTTTGTTTTTTCCATAACCATTGATGGCACCTAAGGCCAGAGAAGCCTCTAGAAAGAGGAAAGGGAAGACAAAAGCTTCCATCAAGGGTCTATAGCTCAGTGGTAGAACATTTGACTGCAAATCAAGAGATCCCTGAGATACCTCAGGAGATACATTTGCTTCCACACAATTATTGGAAGCAACTAAAGGGTGGAACATCAAGAGCACTCCTTCATCCTTCATGAAATCAAAGCAATGAAGGAGGAGCAGCAAAGACAAGGAAGAAACATAGAAGAGCTCAAGGACATCACTAAGGTGGACTCATTCCTTGTTCTTACCTTTTCTGTTTTTTTTCGTTTTATATGTTATATGCTTATCCATGTTTGTGTCTTCATTACATGATCATTAGTAGTTAGTAACTGTGTCTTAAAGTTATGAATGTTCTATGAATCCATCACCTCTCTTAAATAAAAACTGTTTTAATTCAAAAAGAACAAGAAGTACATGAGTTTCGAATTTATCCTTGGCTAAGATAGATCATGAGTGTCTTACACAATGAAGTGTTAGTGATACATGTGCTCTAAGCAAGCAAAATTAAAGATATGAAGGCACAGAGAAACAGAGACATTATGGTTGCAAAAATAAGAGGGTGTGCATGATACATTGCATAAAAGATAAGTGGCACACCAAACTTAGTGTGACACTTTTACTTGGAATTAATGCAAGTATCCAGTAAAGATTGGAAGAAAATTTTGTTGCATAGTAACACCAAACTTAGAATGCAATCATATGTCAATTTATTTAAATTAAAACTAAGCAAATAAAACTGTCATTTGTTAACTACAATCACCAAGTGAAGCATCTGTCATGAATAAGGATGTCTTGGTGATGTACTAACAAAAATAGTTAATGAAAGAAAGCATTAAAAACAAGTGAATTAAACAAAGAGAAAACTAAAATTATCCAACTAAGAAGAAAACTAACACTGCAAAGGGCGTTATGATTATGGAGACAAGTGGTGTTGCTGAATAAATTACATAGAAGATTAAGTGGCACACCAAACTTAGAATCTTAGTGTGACACTTTAAAATTGATGCAATCATCCAGAAGAATTGAAAACAAAGTGTTGCATGGCAACACCAAACTTAGAATGTAATCATATACCAATTTATTGAAATTTAAACAAAGCAAGGAGAAGAAATGTACCTACGGTCTACCTGTTCTTCACTTTCTTCCTCTTCTTCCAATTTGTTAAGAGGAATGACCTCAAGGGAGAAGAGGTTTTAGCTATTGTCCCCTTTCTTGGTTTCCTCTCAGCAAGCTTTCTTTTGTACATGGCTTGATTGAGCTTGCTTGCTAGTGGTCTAGGGGTTGGATTGCTTGTGGTTGACCCTCTATTCTTCATGAATATTGTCCTTGGTAGCTTGGTCACAATCCTCTTCTTGGTGCTTTTGTTAATTACCTTCACTTCCTTGAATCCAAGTCTTGGTGGTTGTGTGATTGTTGGAGTCTTCTCTTCATCAAGAGCCTCTTGTATTGGTGGTTCCCTGAGCCTTTCCTCTTTCTTCTTTGCACTCAACAACTGAGCTAACCTGACTTCCATGTTTTTGAGGGACTTTTCTTGTTCTTCCCAGTACTTCTTTGTCTCCTCCGCAAATCTTTTGAGCATGGACTCAAGTTTTGAGAGTCTTTGGCTATTGGAAGTTTGTTTTGGTTGTGAGTCTTTGGCTATTGGACAATCTCTCACGTGACTTGACTGCTCAGAATTTGTAGTTTCTTGGTAATACTCCCAGCCACCATTAGAATAATAACTTGAATCATTTTGTGATGGTGAGAAATATCCCATATGATTCTCCTGCTCATCTTGTGGTTCTGAAGCATATCTCTATAGATTTGAGTGCTCAGAATCTGTGATTTCTTGGTGATATTCCCAACCACCATTAGAGGTTTGTGATGGTGGGTAATATCCCATAAAATTTTGTTTGACCATAAGATGAGTTGAACTCCATTTGTATTTTGTAAAACCCAACATCAATGAAAATTTAAATTCATATATCAGAAAAGAATTTCTTAGTGAGGCAAAAACTCAAACACTTGGTTTCAATCTAAAACAGAAAACAAAAATAAAGAAAATGCTTGATCTAGACTTCTCACCCACTTAATCATTGTTGATCTAAATCAATCCCCAGCAACGGCGCCAAAAACTTGATGAGTTTTTGGAAAATGAATTCCAACACCTAAAACTCACCGGCAAGTGTACTGGGTCGCATCAAGTAGTAATAACTCACAAGAGTGAGGTCGATCTCACAGGGATTGATGGATCAAGCAACTTTAGTTGGTGATTAGTTTAGTCAAGCTAACATTGAAGTAAATTGAGTGAAATTGAAGCAACAGAATGTAAATGACGAGGAATTTAAATTTGCAGGAAGTAAATTGGCAGAAGCTTAAAGAGCAAGAAAAGTAAATTGCATCAAATGTAAAGGGGGTTGGGTGCTGGAAATTAAAGAAAGCAATAGATCAAAGCTTAGAACTCTTGCAGAAAGCTTAAATTGCTAGAAAGTAAATTGAGAGCAATGTAAATAGAGAAGCAAAATTGCAGTGAATCAGAATTTAGAGCAATTACAGAGGAATTTAAAATTGTGCAGGAAATGTAAATGAGAGTTGCAGCAAGCATCAAATGTAAAGTGTAGAGGAACAAGGAGATTTAAATTGCATGAAAGTAAATTGAAAGCAATGAGAACAGAAAGCAATGGGAACCAAAGGTCAAAAGCAAACTCAATGTAAATTGAATTTTAACTTACAGCAAGAGGAAATTGTAGCAAATCCCAAACAGAAAAGTAAAATTACTTGAAGAAGCAAAAAAAAATGAAACTCAGCTTTATTGCAAACTGAAGTTGAAGATCTCAGGGGATCAAAGAGACTAGAAAACAAGTCTAGATCTCAATTCCTTCCTTGATCTAACCAAGAACAATTGCAAAAGAAGTAGAAGAGTAAATTGTAGAAGAAGTAAAAGATGACAGTAAACAGAATTTGGATTCAAGTATCTCAGTTTCTAGAATTATGTAGAAAAATAAATAGAGAGATCTCAAGGTGAGATTGAAACAGAATTTCTTCAATTCTCCATCCAAGATCCAAGAAAAGAAGTTAAGAGTGCAGAAGTAAGAACAAGGAAGAAGAGAGATCACTTCTCCTTCCCAATTCCCCAATCCCAATTTCAAAGAAGAAAATTAAAAGAAAGCTCCTACTACCACTGCTCTCTAGTAGAGCTAGCCTCCTTTACAAAGATGAAAATGATGCCTTATATAGGCTTTACAAAGTGAAAATCAAAATGAAATTGAAATTAAAAACAAATTACAATTTAAAAAAATTCCTATTCTAACTTGTTCTTGTGCCTTTGAGTGATGATGTGGGCTTTGCTTGCTTTGGATTTGAAGAGTGATGGGTCCAGTTGGCCTTGGTTCACTTGGTGAAGAATTGAATCCAATTTGATTTTTAATTGAATTTTGGACCATGGGTGCTACTCCCAAGGAACGGCTCAGTTGTGAAATTTAACTGAACGCCTAAACTTGTCTTTGGCCCTTCCTTGCGCGCATAGAAGGGACCTTTCTTCGATCCTTGGTGGGAGCAATTCAGCTCCAATTTTCCTTTGAAGAAAACAAAGGTAGAGCTCAGTTGGAAAAGTTAACTGAGCTCCCTTTATATTCCTTGTGTAGCGCTCCACCTTTGAGTATGAGGTCTTGAGTTTGAACCTTGGTGGAAGCACTTTTGTGAGCCTTTTCCTTGCATTTTCTTGAGTGGGAGCCCGATAAAGCTCAGTTCGGAAAGTGAACTGAGCTTTCATGGGCCTTGGCCTTCCAATTTTTTGCTCTTCTTATGTCTCCCCCTTCGAGCCTTGGTGAAGCCATTTTGGTTTATTTTTGCTTGTTTTTAGTTCTTAAATATGCCTTTCACTTGTGCCTCAATTTCATGCCAAATATAGATTATTATATATTTTTGGAAAGCTCTGAATGTCAGCTTTCCAACGCAACTGGAAGCACATCAATTGAACATCTGTAGCTCAAGTTATGGTCCTTTAAAGGAGGCATGGTCATGCTGTTAGCGCCCAAGTCCAACACAACTGGAAGCACATCAATTCTTGCTTCCAAGCCAAATTTTTTTTCACGATAAAGCTAGGTTCACTTAGTTAACCGTGCTTTGTGTGCTGATTGTCAAGCTTCCTTGATTTGGTCATGGGCCACGCTTTTAAAAGCATGGCCTAAGGCTGCAAAGTGTGCTCCAACTTCAAAGTGTGCCCCAAAACTCTTTTTTTCTCCTTTTTAGCTTATTTTGTGCTTCTTTGCTTCTTTTTCTTCTTATTTCCTACAACGTTTATCAAATCAAAAGATCAAAGAAATATGTCATTTAAGCACCAAAGAATGCAATATTTAAGCACTAATCATCAATTTCTTGTATGAAAAAACATAGAAAAACATGACATGATGACATGTCATCACCCATTACGTCTTTCCAAGCAATCATGAGTCCTCCTTCACTATAGACATGGCTGTTCTACTCTGGTGTATCCTTACAGACCAACACCTCAATTTATCAAGACACATTCGGCATGCTATGGGACACGTACAGATTGCGGGCAACCTACCTTTTCCCGCCTTGGTTTCAGATCTAGTCTCAGCAGCCGGAGTCTCCTACAGAGCTGGGGACACCAAGACTATGATCCCACAGGATGATCAGATCATCCCTAACAGGAAGTATATCAGACCTCCAGCAGCTACTACTAGTCGGACTGCAGATTCGGCCGAAGATATTCCTTCTCCTTCCACAGCACAAGCAACTTTAACAAACCAACTGCTCCATCAGATACTTGAGAGGTTGGACCGGCTTGACCGGCAAGGAAAGCGAAGAGAGCACCGTAACAAACACCGATTTACATACCTCAAGGAGCTGAAAAAAACCCAGACACCCTGGACTCCACTTTATTTACCAGCACAGTGAGCGATGACGGTCCCGATTGTGGAGATGCTGCTACCAGCTCCCCTTTGTTCCTGACTGATGGCACCGAGGACGGTCCCAAGCTTTAAGTGTGGGGAGGTCGGTCAGTACCTGACTTTCGGAGGTAATTTCTCTTTCTTAGCACCAATAAATTCATTATTTTCTTTTGTTTAGGATAGGATAAATTTCATAGTAATAGGTATTTGCATGCAAGTTCTATTTGGTTGAAAAACAATAAGTTTCGTTTTAAGACCCTATTTTTGAAAAATTTCACTAATTTAAATCAAAATTTTTGTGTTAAACTTGTTTGAAGATTGTAATTTGGAACATAGTTTAAAGCTAAGAACACACAACCCAGTGAGAATTGAGCTTAATTACATGGTTACACTATTTAACCATAAAAATTTTATTCTTGTGTGTTTGCTTCTCTATGATTGTGATCTATATTTTGTTCCATCCTATATGTACAATGTTTAATGTGTTATATGCATGCGTATGATTGAGGCCATTAATTGTTTTAGCTCACTTATCCCAAAATAGCCTACCCTTCCATTCACCTTTGTTAGCCACTTTGAGCCTTTTAAAACCCATTTGTTCTATATTTTACCACATTACTAGCCTTAAGCGGAAAAACAGTTAAATATCCCAATTGAATCTTTGGTTAGCTTAAGATAGAAATTGTGTGTCAATTAAGTGTGAGAAAATTGTGGGAACATGGGTTAATAAGGGAATGTGTCATGATAAAATAATGGGAATTTGGGTACCTACTCATGTGAAACTAGAAAAATTGAAAATTCATGTGCATTGATAATGTTATGTTTATTTTATTTTTAAAAAAATAAAAAAATCCAAAAATATTCAAATAAATAAGTAATTAAGTAATTGAATAAGGGGACAAAATTACCCCCAATGCTAAGTTAAGTGATGGGTTGGAAACAAATTCCAACACCTAAAACTCACCGGCAAGAGTACCGGGTCACATCAAGTAGTAATAACTTACAAGAGTGAGGTCGATCCCACAGGGTTTGATGGATCAAGAAACTTTAGTGGGTGATTAGTTTAGTCAAGCTAACATTAAAGTAAATTGAGTGAAATTGAAGCAACAGAATGTAAATGACGAGGAATTTAAATTTGTAGGAAGTAAATTGGCAGAAGCTTAAAGAGCAAAAAAAGTAAATTGCATCAAATGTAAAGGGGGTTGGGTGCTGGAAATTAAAGAAAGCAATAGATCAAAGCTTAGAACTCTTGCAGAAAGCTTAAATTGCTAGAAAGTAAATTGAGAGCAATGTAAATAGAGAAGCAAAATTGCAGTGAATCAGAATTTAGAGCAATTACAGAGGAATTTAAAATTGTGCAGGAAATGTAAATGAGAGTTGCAGCAAGCATCAAATGTAAAGTGTAGAGGAACAAGGAGATTTAAATTGCATGAAAGTAAATTGAAAGTAATGAGAACAGAGAGCAATGGGAACCAAAGGTCAAAAGCAAACTCAATGTAAATTGAATTTTAACTTGCAGCAAGAGGAAATTGTAGCAAATCTCAAACAGAAAAGTAAAATTACTTAAAGAAGCAAAACAGAAATGAAAATCAGCTTAATTGTAAACTGAAGTTGAAGATCTCAGGGGATCAAAGAGACTAGAAAACAAGTCTAGATCTCAATTCCTTCCTTGATCCAACCAAGAACAATTGCAAAAGAAGTAGAAGAGTAAATTGTAGAAGAAGTAAAAGATGACAGTAAACAGAATTTG
The DNA here is from genome assembly GCF_000816755.2 of Arachis ipaensis. NCBI lineage: Eukaryota > Viridiplantae > Streptophyta > Magnoliopsida > Fabales > Fabaceae > Arachis > Arachis ipaensis. The sequence goes on from NC_029785.2 coordinate 89,512,063, forward strand.
GATTCAAGTATCTCAGTTTCTAGAATTATGTAGAAAAATAAATAGAGAGATCTCAAGGTGAGATTGAAACAGAATTTCTTCAATTCTCCATCCAAGATCCAAGAAAAGAAGTTAAGAGTGCAGAAGTAAGAACAAGGAAGAAGAGAGATCACTTCTCCTTCCCAATTCCCCAATCCCAATTTCAAAGAAGAAAATTAAAAGAAAGCTCCTACTACCACTGCTCTCTAGTAGAGCTAGCCTCCTTTACAAAGATGAAAATGATGCCTTATATAGGCTTTACAAAGTGAAAATCAAAATGAAATTGAAATTAAAAACAAATTACAATTTAAAAAAATTCCTATTCTAACTTGTTCTTGTGCCTTTGAGTGATGATGTGGGCTTTGCTTGCTTTGGATTTGAAGAGTGATGGGTCCAGTTGGCCTTGGTTCACTTGGTGAAGAATTGAATCCAATTTGATTTTTAATTGAATTTTGGACCATGGGTGCTACTCCCAAGGAACGGCTCAGTTGTGAAATTTAACTGAACGCCTAAACTTGTCTTTGGCCCTTCCTTGCGCGCATAGAAGGGACCTTTCTTCGATCCTTGGTGGGAGCAATTCAGCTCCAATTTTCCTTTGAAGAAAACAAAGGTAGAGCTCAGTTGGAAAAGTTAACTGAGCTCCCTTTATATTCCTTGTGTAGCGCTCCACCTTTGAGTATGAGGTCTTGAGTTTGAACCTTGGTGGAAGCACTTTTGTGAGCCTTTTCCTTGCATTTTCTTGAGTGGGAGCCCGATAAAGCTCAGTTCGGAAAGTGAACTGAGCTTTCATGGGCCTTGGCCTTCCAATTTTTTGCTCTTCTTATGTCTCCCCCTTCGAGCCTTGGTGAAGCCATTTTGGTTTATTTTTGCTTGTTTTTAGTTCTTAAATATGCCTTTCACTTGTGCCTCAATTTCATGCCAAATATAGATTATTATATATTTTTGGAAAGCTCTGAATGTCAGCTTTCCAACGCAACTGGAAGCACATCAATTGAACATCTGTAGCTCAAGTTATGGTCCTTTAAAGGAGGCATGGTCATGCTGTTAGCGCCCAAGTCCAACACAACTGGAAGCACATCAATTCTTGCTTCCAAGCCAAATTTTTTTTCACGATAAAGCTAGGTTCACTTAGTTAACCGTGCTTTGTGTGCTGATTGTCAAGCTTCCTTGATTTGGTCATGGGCCACGCTTTTAAAAGCATGGCCTAAGGCTGCAAAGTGTGCTCCAACTTCAAAGTGTGCCCCAAAACTCTTTTTTTCTCCTTTTTAGCTTATTTTGTGCTTCTTTGCTTCTTTTTCTTCTTATTTCCTACAACGTTTATCAAATCAAAAGATCAAAGAAATATGTCATTTAAGCACCAAAGAATGCAATATTTAAGCACTAATCATCAATTTCTTGTATGAAAAAACATAGAAAAACATGACATGATGACATGTCATCACCCATTACGTCTTTCCAAGCAATCATGAGTCCTCCTTCACTATAGACATGGCTGTTCTACTCTGGTGTATCCTTACAGACCAACACCTCAATTTATCAAGACACATTCGGCATGCTATGGGACACGTACAGATTGCGGGCAACCTACCTTTTCCCGCCTTGGTTTCAGATCTAGTCTCAGCAGCCGGAGTCTCCTACAGAGCTGGGGACACCAAGACTATGATCCCACAGGATGATCAGATCATCCCTAACAGGAAGTATATCAGACCTCCAGCAGCTACTACTAGTCGGACTGCAGATTCGGCCGAAGATATTCCTTCTCCTTCCACAGCACAAGCAACTTTAACAAACCAACTGCTCCATCAGATACTTGAGAGGTTGGACCGGCTTGACCGGCAAGGAAAGCGAAGAGAGCACCGTAACAAACACCGATTTACATACCTCAAGGAGCTGAAAAAAACCCAGACACCCTGGACTCCACTTTATTTACCAGCACAGTGAGCGATGACGGTCCCGATTGTGGAGATGCTGCTACCAGCTCCCCTTTGTTCCTGACTGATGGCACCGAGGACGGTCCCAAGCTTTAAGTGTGGGGAGGTCGGTCAGTACCTGACTTTCGGAGGTAATTTCTCTTTCTTAGCACCAATAAATTCATTATTTTCTTTTGTTTAGGATAGGATAAATTTCATAGTAATAGGTATTTGCATGCAAGTTCTATTTGGTTGAAAAACAATAAGTTTCGTTTTAAGACCCTATTTTTGAAAAATTTCACTAATTTAAATCAAAATTTTTGTGTTAAACTTGTTTGAAGATTGTAATTTGGAACATAGTTTAAAGCTAAGAACACACAACCCAGTGAGAATTGAGCTTAATTACATGGTTACACTATTTAACCATAAAAATTTTATTCTTGTGTGTTTGCTTCTCTATGATTGTGATCTATATTTTGTTCCATCCTATATGTCTGGTGCACGAAATTGTAAATCAAACTTTTCACAACTCGTACCACTAACCAGCAAGTGCACTGGGTCGTCCAAGTAATACCTTACGTGAGTAAGGGTCGATCCCACGGAGATTGTTGGCTTGAAGCAAGCTATGGTTATTTTGTAACTCTTAGTCAGGAAATTAGTAATAAAAAAAATGATTGGGTTTATGAAAAGTAAATAACATAAAATAAATAATACTTGTTATGCAGTAATGGAGAACATGTTGAGGTTTTGGAGATGCTCTGTCTTCTGAATCTCTGCTTTCCTACTGTGTTCTTCTTCACGCACGTGAGGTTCCTTCCATGGCAAGCTATATGTTGGTGGATCACCGTTGTCAATGGCTACCATCCGTCCTCTCAGTGAAAATGGTCCAAATGCGCTGTCACAACAGAGCTCCTCACCCCCAACCATGGGGTTTAGAGACTCATGCCGTAGAAAATACAACTTCTGATGTAAAATGTTATGAGGTACAAAATGAATCTCTAAAAGTGGTTTTTATAATGAACCAGTGACCTAGGTTTACAGAAAATGAGTAAACTAAGATAGATAGTGCAGAAATCCACTTCCGGGGCCCACTTGGTGTGTGTTTGGACTGAGCACTGAAGCTTCCACGTGCATAGGCTATTCCTGGCATTGAACTCCAGCTTTTGTGCCAGTTTGGGCTTTTAACTCCAACTTTTTTGCCAATTCTGGCGTTTAACGTCAGAAAAGGGTAAGGAGCTGGTGTTTAAATGCCAGTTTGCGCTACCAAATCTCGGGCAAAGTATGGACTATTATATATTGCTGGAAAGCTCAGAATGTCTACTTTCCAACGCAGTTGAGAGCGCGCCAATTGGGCTTCTGTAGCTCCAGAAAATCCATTTCGAGTGCTGGGAGGTCAGAATCCAACAGCATCTGCAGTCCTTTTTCAGCCTCTGAATCAGATTTTTGCTCAGGTCCCTCAATTTCAGCCAGAAAATACCTAAAATCACAGAAAAACACACAAACTCGTAGTAAATTCCAGAAATGTGAATTTTGCTTAAAAACTAATAAAAATATACTAAAAAGTAGCTAGATCCTACTAAAAACTACCTAAAAATAATGCCAAAAAGCGTATAAATTATCCGCTCATCACAACACCAAACTTAAATTGTTGCTTGTCCCCAAGCAACTGAAAATCAAATAGGATAAAAAGAAGAGAATATACTATAAATTCCAAAATATCAATCAAACTTAGTTCTAATTAGATGAGCGGGACTAGTAGCTTTTTGCTTCTGAATAGTTTTGGCATCTCACTTTATCCTTTGAAGCTCAGAATGATTGGCATCTATAGGAACTCAGAATTTAGATAGTGTTATTGATTATCTTAGTTCAGTATGTTGATTCTTGAACATAGTTACTTCATGAGTCTTGGCCGTGACCCTAAGCACTTTGTTTTCCAGTATTACCACCGGATACATAAATGCCACAAACACATAACTGGGTGAACCTTTTCAAATTATGACTCAGCTTTGCTAAAATCCCCAATTAGAGGTGTCCAGGGTTCTTAAGCACACTCTT
>NC_029785.2:89517688-89532076 GCF_000816755.2 Arachis ipaensis
CAAAAAGCGTATAAATTATCCGCTCATCACAACACCAAACTTAAATTGTTGCTTGTCCCCAAGCAACTGAAAATCAAATAGGATAAAAAGAAGAGAATATACTATAAATTCCAAAATATCAATCAAACTTAGTTCTAATTAGATGAGCGGGACTAGTAGCTTTTTGCTTCTGAATAGTTTTGGCATCTCACTTTATCCTTTGAAGCTCAGAATGATTGGCATCTATAGGAACTCAGAATTTAGATAGTGTTATTGATTATCTTAGTTCAGTATGTTGATTCTTGAACATAGTTACTTCATGAGTCTTGGCCGTGACCCTAAGCACTTTGTTTTCCAGTATTACCACCGGATACATAAATGCCACAGACACATAATTTGGTGAACCTTTTCAGATTGTGACTCAGCTTTGCTAGAGTCCCCAGTTAGAGGTGTCCAGAGCTCTTAAGCACACCCTTTTTGCTTTGGACCACGACTTTAACCGCTCAGTCTCAAGTTTTTCACCTGACACCTTCACGCCACAAGCACATGGTTAGGGACAGCTTGGTTTAGCCGCTTAGGCCAGGATTTTATTCCTGTAGGCCCTCCAATCCGTTAATGCTCAAAGCCTTGGATCCTTTTTACCCTTGCCTTTTAGTTTAAAGGGCTATTGGCTTTTTCTGCTTGCTTTTTCTTTTTCTTTCTTTTATTTTTCGCTTTTTTTTTTTTGCTTTTTCTTGCTTCAAGAATCAATTTTATGATTTTTCAGATTATCAATAACATTTCTTCTTTTTCATTATTCTTTCAAGAGCCAATAATTTTTAACATTCATAAACAAAAAATTCAAAAATATGCACTGTTCAAGCATTCATTCAGAAAACAAAAGGTATTGTCACCACATCAACATAAATAAACTAATTTCAAGATATAATTCGAAATCATGTACTTCTTGTTCTTTTGTAATTAAAACATTTTTTATTTAAGAAAGGAGAAGGATTCATAGGACATTCGTAGCTTTAAGGCATATATTCTAAATTTTATTAATCATGAAATAAAAATAAGACTTAAAATAAACATAAGAATAGACCAATAATAATAGAAGACAGAAAATTAAAAACATAAAAATAAATGACTCTTAAAATAGATTTCTAATAATAAAAGTTATCACAGAGTTAGGACTCAACAACATGTATTGGGGGGTGCAAGTATCTCTTCAAGTTGTGGGACGCCTGGCTCTTCAAGGGAGAGTTTCTGGCGCTTCAGCTCCTGTAGCTCACGCCCTTGCTTTTCCTGTTCCTTAAGCAGCTTGCAGAGCATGCTATTTTGGTTCTGCTGTTCTTCCTTAATTTGATCCATAGCCTCTTGCAGCTTGGTGACAAATGCTTCTAGGTGGGTCCAGTAGTCAATTTGAGGGATTTCTGGGAGGAACTCTTGCGCCCTCCTTTTGATGGAGTTATCTTGCACTTGTTGTCCTTCCATTGACTTCTTGGTGATTGGGTGCTCGACTGGGATGAACTCATCTACTCCCATCTTTACCCCAGCATCTTTATATAGCAGAGAGATTAAGCTTGGGTAAGCCAGTTTGGCTTCAGTGGAGTTCTTATTTGCAATTGTGTAGATCTCACAAGAAATCAGATGATGAATCTCCACTTCGTTTCCCAGCATAATTCAATGAATCATCATTGCTCTTTTGATAGTGACCTCAGAGCGGTTACTAGTGGGCAGTATAGAACGCCCAATGAAGTCCAACCAGCCCCTAGCGAATGGTTTGAGATCTCCTCTCTTGAGTTGGTTTGGGACACCTTTTGTGTTGGTTATCCATTTAGTTCCAGGGAGGCATATGTCCTCTAGAACTTGGTCTAACCCCTTATCTACTCTCACCATTCTCCTATTAAAGGATTCTGGATCATCTTATAGTTGAGGTAGTTTGAAGACCTCTCTTATTTTGTCCAGGTGGAAGTAAATAATCCTTCCCCTGACCATACTTCGAAAGGTATGGAAGGCAGTTCCAGTCATTCTCTGCTTATCTGTCAGCCACAGATTTGAATAGAATTCCTGAACCATGTTTCTTCCAACCTTTGTCTCAGGATTGGCTAGGATTTTCCATCCTCTGTTTTAAATCTATTCTTGGATCTCCGGATATTCGTCTTCTTTCAGATCGAACTTAACTTCCGGGATCACTGACCTCAAACCCATTATTTTGTGATAATGGTCTGCATGTTCTTTGGTTAAGAACCTCTCTTGATTCCAAAGTGGTTTTAGATTGTTCTCTTTCTTGCCTCTTGGAGTGGTTTATTTTCCTTTAGGGGCCATGATCTTGGTGAAGCTTCGCTCAGTGATCACGAAAAACACAACAAACTTAGAGGTTTGCTTGTCCTCAAGCAAAAGAAAGGAAGGGAGAAGAATAGAGGCGAGACAGATTCAAATGGTGGAGGTATGGGGATGGCCGAACGTGTTTTTAAAAGGTATTGGGTGGGGTTTCGAAAATTTTGAAAAAGATATGATAGAAAGATATGATTGGAAAAAAAAATATAAATCATTATATGAAAAAGATGAAATTTTAAAATTCAAAAGATATGAAAAAGATATAAAGAGGTGAAATCTTAAAAATTGTTGATGCATCTAAGAATTAAAAGAAAATATTATGAGTTGGAAAAGATTTGGAAAGGAATTGAAAAGATAAATGAGTTTTTGAAAAAGATTTGGAGAGGATTTGAAAGAGAATTGAATAGGGATTTAGAATATTATTAAATTTTTTAAAATTGAGTGTGATTGATGAAGATTTGTAACATGTTTATGCAGAAAATTATGAATTAAAACATGAAAGTTTAAAAAAATTTGAAGTGGAAACAAAATCTCCTCCCCCTGCCCTTTCTGGCGTTAAACGCCCAGAATGGACACCATTCTGGCGTTTAACGCCCATATGTTGGCCATTGTGGGCATTTAACGCCCAGCCATGTACCCTGGCTGGTGTTAAATGCCAGAAATCTTTTATCACTGGGTGTTTTTCTAAACGCCCAGGATGCTGCAACTCTGGCGTTAAACGCCCAGAATGGTACCCATTCTAGCGTTTAACGCCCAAAATACCCCTTACTGGCGTTTTCGTGCCAGTGAACTCCTTTTCTCTGCTTTATGCTTTGAATTCTTCTGTAACTCTGTAAACTCCTGCAATTGATAATTAACCTTGAAGATAGTCTGTATCAAACTCATATAATTATTATTTAAATAACAAATAAACTTTGCTAATGGTTGGGTTGCCTCCCAGCAAGCGCTTCTTTATTGTCTTTAGCTGGACTTTACTGAGCTTTAATCTAGTCTTAGTTCTGAGCATCCTTGCTCAACATTGCTTTCAAGATAATGCTTGATTCTCTGTCCATTAATAATGAACTTTTTATCAGAGTCAATATCCTGAAGCTCTACATATCCATATGGTGACACACTTGTAATCACATATGGTCCCCTCCACTGGGATTTTAATTTCCCAGGGAATAATCTGAGCCTAGAGTTAAACAGCAGAACCTTCTATCCTGGTTCAAAGACTCTAGATGACAGTTTCTTATCATGCCACCTTTTTGCTTTCTTCTTGTAAATTTTTGCATTTTTGAAAGCATTGAGTCTGAATTTCTCTAGCTCATTTAACTGGAGTAATATCTTCTCTCCAGCTAACTTAGCATCTAGGTTTAGGAACCTGGTTGCCCAGTAGGCCTTATGCTCCAGTTCCACGGGTAGATGACAGGCCTTGCCATACACATGCTGGTATGGAGAGGTTCCTATAGGAGTCTTGAACGCTATTCTGTATGCCCACAGAGCATCGTCCAAGCTTTTTGCCCAATCCCTTCTACGGGCAATTACAGTCCGTTCCAGGATTCTTTTTAGTTCTCTATTAGAGACTTCAGCCTACCCATTTGTCTGTGGATGATATGGAGTTGCTACCTTGTTGCTAATTCCATTTCGGACCATAGCAGAGTAAAGCTGTTTATTGCAGAAATGAGTGCCCCCATCACTGATTAGTACTCTAGGGACACCAAACCTGCTGAAGATATGTTTCTGGAGGAACTTCAGCACGGTCTTAGTATCATTAATGGGTGTTGCAATTGCCTCTACCCATTTAGATACATAGTCTACTGCCACCAGAATATACGTGTTTGAGTATGATGGTGGGAAAGGCCCCATAAAGTCAATACCCCATACATCAAATAACTCAATCTCCAAGATCCCTTGTTGAGGCATGGCGTAACCATGAGGTAGATTACCAGCTCTCTGGCAACTGTCACAGTTACGCACAAACTCTCGGGAATCTCTATAGAGAGTAGGCCAGTAGAAGCCACATTGGAGGACCTTAGTAGCTGTTCGCTCACCTCCGAAATGTCCTCCATATTGTGATCCATGGCATTGCCATAGGATCTTCTGCGCCTCTTCTCTAGGTACACATCTACGGATCATTCCGTCTGCACATCTCTTAAATAGATATGGCTCATCCCACAAGTAGTACTTGGCATCAGAAATTAATTTTTTTGTTTGCTGTCTACTGTACTCTTTGGGTATGAATCTCACAGCCTTATAGTTTGCAATGTCTGCAAACCATGGTACTTCCTGAATGGCAAAGAGTTGCTCATCCGGAAAGGTCTCAGAGATCTCAGTAGGAGGGAGGGATGCCCCTGCTACTGATTCTATCCAGGACAGGTGATCAGCTACCTGGTTCTCTGTCCCTTTTCTGTCTCTTATTTCTATATCAAACTCTTGCAGAAGCAACACTCATCTTATGAGCCTGGGTTTTGAATCATGCTTCGTGAGTAGATATTTAAGAACAGCATGGTTAGTGTACACAATCACTTTTGATCCTACTAAATAGGATCTAAACTTGTCAATGGCATAAGTCACTGCAAGCAGCTCCTTTTCTGTGGTTGTGTAATTCTTCTCTGTATCATTTAAAACAAGGCTGGCATAGTAAATGATGTGCAGAAGCTTGTTATGCCTATATCCCAATACTGCACCAATGGCATGGTCACTGGTATCACACATTAGTTCAAATGGTAACGTCTAGTCTGGTGCAGAGATGACTGGTGCTGTGACCAGCTTAGCTTTCAGAGTTTCAAATGCCTGCAGACACTCTGTGTCAAAGACAAATGGTGTATCAGCAGCTAGCAGATTACTCAGAGGTTTTGCGATTTTTGAAAAATCCTTTATAAACCTCCTGTAGAATCCTGCATGTCCCAGAAAGCTTCTAATTGCCTTTACATTGGCAGGTGGTGGTAATTTTTCAATTACCTCTACCTTAGCTTGATCCACCTCTATTCCTTTGTTCAAAATTTTATGCCCAATGACAATTCCTTTAGTCACCATAAAGTGACATTTTTCCCAGTTTAAAACCAGGTTAGTCTCTTAGTACCTTTTCAGAACAAGCGCTAGATGATCAAGACAGGAGTTGAATGAGTCTCCAAATACTGAGAAGTCATCCATGAAGACTTCCAGAAATTTTTCCACCATATCAGAGAAAATGGAGAGCATGCATCTCTGAAAGGTTGCAGGTGCATTGCACAGACCAAAAGGCATCCTTCTGTATGCGAATACTCCAGATGGACATGTGAACGTTGTTTTCTCTTGATCTTGAGGATCTACTGCAATTTGGTTATAACCTGAATAGCCATCCAAAAAGCAGTAATAGTCATGACCTGCTAGTCTCTCTAGCATCTGGTCTATGAATGGTAAAGGAAAATGATCCTTTCTGGTGGCTGTATTGAGCCTTCTGTAGTCAATACACAGACGCCATCCTATAACTGTTCCTGTAGGAACCAGTTCATTTTTTTCATTATGAACCACTGTCATACCTCTCTTATTTGGGACGACTTGGACAGGACTCATCCAGGGGCTATCAGAAATAGGATAAATAATCCCAGCCTCTAGTAATTTAGTAACCTCTTTCTACACCACTTCTTTCATGGCCAAATTTAACCACCTCTGTGGTTGAACCACTGGCTTAGCATCATCCTCCAATAGGATCTTGTGCATGCATCTGGCGGGGCTAATGCCCTTAAGGTCACTTATGGACCACCCAAGAGCTGTCTTGTGTGTCCTTAACACTTGAAGTAGTGCTTTCTCTTCCTGTGGCTCTAAGGCAGAGCTTATGATCACAGGAAAAGTGTCATCCTCTCCCAGAAATGCATATTTCAGGGATGGTGGTAGTAGTTTGAGCTCGGGTTTAGGAGGCTTATCCTCTTCTTGAAGAGTTTTCAGAGGCTTTTCTATTTCCTCTGGTTCCACCAGATCAGGCTGAACATCTTTAAAGATGTCCTCTAGCTCTGATTCGAGACTCTCAGTCATATTGATCTCTTCCACCAAGGAGTCAATAATATCAACGCTCATGCATTCATTTGATATGTCTGGATGCTGCATAGCTTTGACAGCATTTAACTTGAACTCATCTTCATTGACTCTCAGGGTCACTTCCCCTTTTTGTACATCAATGAGATTTCATCCAGTTGCTAGGAAGGGTCTTCCTAGAATGAGAGTTGCACTCTTGTGCTCCTCCATTTCCAGCACTACAAAGTTAGTGGGAAAGGAAAATGGCCTAACCTTGACAATCATGTCCTCAATTATGCCTGATGGATATTTAATGGAGCCATCAGCAAGTTGGAGGCATATTTGAGTTGGTTTGACTTCTTCAGTCAAGCCAAGCTTTCTGATAGTGGATGCAGGTATTAGGTTGATACTTGCTCCAAGATCACATAGAGCTATCTTGGTACAAGCACCCTCTAATGTGCATGGTATCATAAAGCTTCCAAGATCTTTAAGCTTCTCTGGTAAGCTTTTCAGAATGACTGCACTACATTCTTCGGTGAAAAAAACTTTTTCAGTTTCTCTCCAATCTTTCTTATGACTTAAGATCTCTTTTATGAACTTAGCATAAGAGGGTATTTGCTCAAGTGCCTCTGCAAACGAGATCTTTATTTCAAGAGTCCTGAGATAGTCTGCAAAGCGGGCAAATTGTTTATCCTGTTCCGCTTGGCGGAGTTTCTGAGGATAAGGCATCTTGGCTTTGTATTCCTCAACCTTAGTTGCTGCAGGTTTATTTCCTACAGAGGTGATTAGAGAAGCCTTCTTATGAGGGCTACAATCAGCACTTGCAGGTGTCTGATCCTTCATTGGCGTCTGAACGCCAGGATTAGGGGTTGGATGAGCATTTAACGCCAATTTTCCACCCTTTTCTGGCGTTTGAACGCCAGAACTGGGCATGGAATGGGCGTTTAACACCAGTTTTTACCTCTTTCTGGCGTTTGAACGCCAGTAGTGGGCATCCACTGGGTGTTTGACGCTAGTTTTTTACCCTTTTCTGGCGTTTGAACGCCAGAAGTATTCCTCTCTGGGCTCTTAATGTCCTCAGAGGGATTTTGAGCAGTGGTTTGGTCATCCTCTGTCAGTTGTTCCTTTCTTAGCTTTCTGCTACCTTGAGCTGAATTATTCAATGTCTTCCCACTCCTTAATTGAACAGCTTGGCATTCTTCTGTTATCTGTTTAGATAGCTGCTGTCTTGCCTGATCCAATTGTGCTTCCATACTCTAGTTAGCATTTTTAGTGTCTTGGAGCATCTCCTTGAATTCTGCGAACTGGTTTGTTATAATAAGCAATTGCTGGTTGAGTTCAGCAACTTGTTCTTGGGACTAAGTTCAGTGGATACTGCTTTAGCCTCTTCTTTTGGGGAGGACTCACTACTTAAGTACAGATGTTGATTTCTAGCAACTGTATCAATGAGCTCTTGAGCTTCTTCAATTGTCTTTCTCATGTGTATAGATCCACCAGCTGAGTGATCTAGAGATATTTGAGCTTTTTCTGTAAGCCCGTAGTAGAAGATGTCTAACTGCACCCACTCTGAAAATATTTCAGAGGGGCATTTCCTTAGCATCCCTTTGTACCTCTCCCAGGCATTATAAAGGGATTCATCATCCTCTTGTTTAAAGCCTTGGATGTCCAGCCTTAGCTGTGTCATCCTTTTTGGAGGGAAATATTGATTTAGTAATTTGTCTGATAATTGTTTCCAAGTTCTTATGATTGCTATGTGTTGATTATTTAACCACCTCTTAGCTTGATCTTTTACAGCAAATGGAAATAGTAATAATCTGTAGACGTCCTGGTCTACTTCCTTGTCACGTACTGTGTCAGCAATTTGCAAGAACTGTGCCAGAAACTCAGTAGGTTCTTCCTGTAGAAGATCAGAATACTAGCAATTTTGCTGCACCATGATAATGAGCTAAGGATTTAGCTCAAAACTGCTTGCTCTGATGGGAGGTATACAGATGCTATTCCCATATGCATCAGTAATGGGGTTAGCATATGACCCCAGAGTCCTTTTGGACTATTCATTTCCACTTTGGTCCATCATGAAAAAAAGGGAATTGATGTGAATTGCAAAAAAATATATATTTTTATTTTTTATTTTATTTAATTAAAAGCAACCGAATAAAATAAAATAAAATAAATAGAAAAAAGTTTCGAAAACTAAATTAATTGATTAATTAAGAAAATTTGAAAAACCTTGGATATGATTTTTGAAAAAGATTTGAATTTTAAAATTCCAAAACTAAGATACGATAAAATAAGAAGTTTTAAAATAAAAATCTGAATTTCTAAAGGAAGAATTCGAAAATCAATTAAATTAAAGAGAAAAGATACTATTGAATTTAATGAAGAAGGAAAAAAAATAGTAAAAACGACACCAAACTTAAAATTTTTAGATCAAAACAAGGAAAACAAACAAGGAAGCTTTGAATATCAAAATGAATACTAAGAGCAACTTTTGAAAAATTTTTAAGAAAACAGAAACACAAAGGACACCAAACTTAAAAAATTTTTATATTCTGAGCACTGATAATTCGAAAAAAATGAAAGAAAAATAAAATTATGTAATTGACACCAAACTTAAAATATGAAACTAGACTCAAACAGAAGACTAAATTATGAAGTTATTGGTTTTGAAAATTTTTGAAAATAATTAAGAAAAATAAAATAAGGATTTTAAAAAAAATTTAACCAAAAACAATAATAGGAGACTCTAAACCAAAAAGAAAAAAAATTTTCGTAATCTAAGCAACAAAATAAACCGTTAGTTGTCCAAACTCGAACAATCCCCAACAACGGCGCTAAAAACATGGTGCACAAAATTGTAAATCACACTTTTCACAACTCGTACCACTAACCAGCAAGTGCACTGGGTCGTCCAAGTAATACCTTACGTGAGTAAGGGTCGATCCCACAGAGATTGTCGGCTTGAAACAAGCTATGGTTATTTTGTAACTCTTAGTCAGGAAATTAGTAATAAAAAAATGATTGGGTTTATGAAAAGTAAATAACATAAAATAAATAATACTTGTTATGCAGTAATGGAGAATAGGTTGAGGTTTTGGAGATGCTCTGTCTTCTGAATCTCTACTTTCCTACTATCTTCTTCTTCACGCACGCAAGGTTCCTTCCATGCCAAGCTATATGTTGGTGGATCACCGTTGTCAATGGCTACCATCCGTCCTCTCAATAAAAAATGGTCCAAATGCGATGTCACCACACGGCTAATCATCTGTCGGTTCTCACTCATGTTAGAATAGGAATCATTGATCCTTTTTGCATCTGTCACTACGCCCAACACTCGCGAGTTTGAAGCTCGTCACAGTCATCCCATCCCAGATCCTACTCGGAATACCACAAACAATGTTTAGACTTTCCAGATCTCAAGAATGCTACCAATTGATACTAGCTTATACCATGAAGACTCTGATCTCACAGATTTGAATGCTCTGTTGTCAGGAGAGGCAATCAAACTCGTGAACTAGGAGCCAAAGAGATACACACTCAATCTAAGGTAGAACGGAAGTGGTTGTCAGGCACGCGTTCATAGGTTGAGAATGGTGATGAGTGTCACGGATCATCACATTCATCATGTTGAAGTGCGAGTGAATATCTTAGAATAGAAACAAGCATGATTGAATGGAAAACTGTAGTAATTGCATTAATCCATCGAGACACAACAGAGCTCCTCACCCCCAACCATGGGGTTTAGAGACTCATGCCATAGAAAATACAAGTTCTGATGTAAAATGTTATAAGGTACAAAATGAATCTCTAAAAGTGGTTTTTATAATGAACTAGTGACCTAAGTTTACAGAAAATGAGTAAACTAAGATAGATAGTGCAGAAATCCACTTCCGGGGCCCACTTGGTGTGTGTTTGGGCTGAGCACTGAAGCTTCCACGTGCATAGGCTATTCCTGGCGTTGAACTCCAGCTTTTGTGCCAGTTTGGGTGTTTAACTCCAACTTTTATGCCAGTTCTGGCGTTTAACGCCAGAAAAGGGTAAGGAGCTGGCATTTAAACGCCAATTTGCGCTACCAAATCTCGGGCAAAGCATGAACTATTATATATTGCTGGAAAGCCCAGGATATCTACTTTCCAACGCAATTGAGAGCACGCCAATTAGGCTTCTGTATCTCTAGAAAATCTATTTCGAGTGCAGGGAGGTCAGAATCCAACAGCATCTGCAGTCCTTTATCAGCCTCTGAATCAGATTTTTGCTCAGGTCCCTCAATTTCAGCCAGAAAATACCTAAAATCACAGAAAAACACACAAACTCATAGTAAAGTCCAGAAATGTGAATTTTGTTTAAAAACTAATAAAAATATACCAAAAAGTAGCTAGATCCTACTAAAAACTACCTAAAAATAATGCCAAAAAGTGTATAAATTATCCGCTCATCAATGTCCAATGTTTAATGTGTTATATGCATGCATATGATTGAGGCCATTATTTGATTATTAACTCACTTATCCCAAATAGCCTACCCTTCCATTCACCTTTGTTAGCCACTTTGAGCCTTTTAAATCCCATTTGTTCTATATTATACCACATCACTAGCCTTAAGCAGAAAAACAAGTAATACCCCGAATTGAATCTTTGGTTAGCTTAAGATAGAGATTGTGTATCAATTAAGTATGGGAAAACTGTGGGAATATGGGTTAACAAGGGAATGTATTATGTTTTTACCGTGATGAAATATTGAGAATTTGGGTACCTACTCATGTGAAACTAGAAAAATTATAAATCCATGTGCATTGATAAAAGTTATGTTTACTTTTACTTTAAAAAAAATCCAAAAATATTCAAGTAATTAAGTAATTAAATAAATGAATAAAGGGACAAAATTACCGCGATGTTGAATTTAATGAAAAATCAATGCATATGTGATACAAGTTAAGAGAAAAGTTGATGCATGAGTATGTAAAATATGTAAAAGTGAAAATTTTGGGTAGCTAGGCATGAATTTAAAAAGAATATAGAGTGTATGTATAGGTAAGATCTTAGGTTAGTCAAGGATTCAATTTATAGCTCACTTAGCCATATATATACCCTCACCTTTACCTTGGCCCCATTACAACCTTGAAAAGACCTCATGATGTTTGCATTGGGACATTAAATACTTGTTGATTGGTTAGGTGAAGAACAAAGTTTAGAAAGCATGATTAAAGAAGAGTAGAGTGATTACCCTATACATTTGAGTGATTAGAGTGCACATATACTATCACTGAGGGTTCAGTGCTTGATTCTATGATTCCCTGCTTTCATGAGTTGTCTTCTTACAAGTTTACTTATTTTTACTGTATAATTTGAATTAGTGGAATTTGAGTTATTTTTGTCTTGAAGAACTTATTTTTGTCTATGATTCCCTGCTTTCATGAGGACATGCTAATGTTTAAGTGTGGGGAGGTTGATAAACCACTATTTTATGGTTTATCTTGTGTTTAATTGAGTGGTTTCATAAAGTCTTCACCCACTTATTCATATGATTTGCATGGTATTACATTTCCCTTCCTAGTTTTATTCTATGGTTGAAAACTTGCTTCCTAGAGATCTTGAATTTGTATATTTTAATTCTCCTTTATACCATTCGATGCTGTGATCCGTGTGTTAAGTGTTGCAGGCTTTATAGGGCAGGAATGGCTTAGAAAATGGAGAGGAAGCTTGCAAAAATGGAAGGAACACAAGAAACTAAGGAGATGACCAGCGAGCATCGACGCGCACGCATGGCTTACGCGTGCGTGCGACATGGAGAAAATTACAGCGACGCGTGCGCATGCCTGACGCGTACGCATTGATTGGAGTCTGCACAAAAGACGCGCATGCGTGGACAACGCGTACGCATGACAAGGAAATTCACCAAATGACGCGCACGCGTGGATGACGCGTACGCGTGACATGCGGGATCTGCAGAATTAACAGAAAATGCTAGGGGCGATTTCGGGCCGCGTTTTGACCAAGTTTTTGGCCCAGAAACATAGACTAAAGCCAGGGAACATGCAGAGACTCAACACACATTCACACATTCTCATTAGGATAGTTTTTTAGGTTTTAGATCTGAATCTAGAGAGAAATTACTCTTCCTCTTGATGCCAGGACATCTTGGCCAGTTTCACTGACCTTTTCTTTACTGATTTTAGGTTAGTCTCATGCATTTCTTTAGGAAATAAGCTAGTTTTGGGTAGATATTCACCTATGCCTTGATTCAAGCATACATTGTGCATTTTACATAATTTCATGAGGATTTTGCATAAGTTTAGTGACAAATATTGTGTTGCATTATTCATGACTTGGACTAGAGCTTTGATACACTTTATTGCTTGATTTCAGGACCAAAAGGAAGCAAGAAAAGAGGAGGTAACTTGCAAGGTTAATGAGAAAAGTGATTGCCAATAACACTCTCAAAAAGCCATCAATGCCCACGTTAGAGAGTCACGTTAACTAAGTTAACGTGAACTCTAACATGGAGAACAAAAGTTGAGCCAACGTTAGTGACACTTAACATTGTCACTAACGTTGGCAATTACTCATAAGTGGCCACGTTAGAAGCCACATTAACCTAGTTAACGTGGGCTTTAACGTGAAGCAAGAAGGGGCACACTGGAACGTTAGTGACAATGTTGAGTATCACTAACGTTCTCGAAGGTTAACAAGGCAACGTTAAAAGCCATGTTAACCTAGTTAACGTGGGTTTTAATTTGAGGCAAAGTAGGAATTGGCTATTGATCAAGATTTGAGAGATTGAATTGCAAGAAATTGTAATTCAATCACTTAAGATTGCCAAGGAGATCAATGAGTGCATTGATTGAGGAAGAGATGAAAATGAACTTGATTCGGAGAATTGCAACATCTCCTAAGCTTAATGAACTCCCCATCTCTGATCTTACCTATTCTCTTTAATTTCTGCCATTTAATTTTATGAGCAAATCCCCCATTCCCATTTACAATTCTGCATTTTATTTTCAGTCATTTACTTCCAGTCCTTTAATTCTAGCATTTACTTTTCTGTTATTTACATTCCCACTTTTTTATTTTCTGCAATTCTCAACCCAAATTCTGGATTCGCTCAACTAGAACATTCTTCTAATTAAAGTTGCTTGATCAATCAATCCCTGTGGGATTCGACCTCACTCTATTGTGAGTTTTTACTTGACGACAAATTCGGTACACTTGCCGAAGGGAGATTTGTTGAGAGACAAGTTTTCCGTGCATCAAGTTTATGGCGCCGTTGCCGGGGATTGATTGTGCATCAACAATGATTAAATTGGAAGATCACTAGATTGAGCATTTTTATTTTGTGAATTTCATTTTTCTGTTTGAGTAATTTACTTTTTGTTTTAGTTAAACTTCTTCCCTTCCCCCTCTACTCTTTTGTTTTTCTTTGTTATTTTTAATTCTGTTTGCTAACCCACTAACTGTTTGATATATTGCATCACCCACAACTAACAGTAATTCTGACACAAATACTATCTTCATCTATTTTCTTTGCTTGTACTTGTTGGTTGTATGACAGGGAGAAGAAGCGGGGCTTCAACTTCCTTTGATTCTGAACCTGAGAGAACCTTCCTTAGACTAAGGAGGGAGGCAAAAGAAAAACGTGTAGTTGGTGCTGAAGAAGAGGAGGAACACTTTCAGGAATACTTTAAACCAAACATGGAAGAAAACATGGAAAATCATCATGAAGAAGAGACTCACAACCATGGCAGAGGAGGTGGAGCAAATCATGCTGGGGAGGATAGAAGAGGTTTGGGCTCTTACATCAATCCAAACCCAGGCAATTGTGGAAGTAGCATCCAAAAGCTAACAATCCATGCCAACAACTTTGAACTTAAACCACAGCTCATCACCCTTGTTCAGAACAACTGTTCGTTTGGAGGAGGTGTTCAAGAAGACCCTAATCAACATTTGACCACCTTCCTGAGAATATGTGACACAGTGAAATCTAATGGTGTTCATCCTGACGCCTATAGACTGCTCTTATTTCCTTTCTCACTCAGGGACAAAACAGCCAAGTGGCTGGAATCTTTCCCAAGGGAGAGCTTGACAACTTGGGAAGATGTGGTGAACAAATTCTTAG
>NC_029785.2:89532117-89536399 GCF_000816755.2 Arachis ipaensis
TACATCGGGAATTCACCAAGGAAAAACTATGATCCATACTCCAAGACTTACAACCCTGGATGGAGAAACCACCCAAACTTTGGGTGGGAAAGTGAGCAAGATCAAAACCAAGACCAGAGACGTTACAACTCCAACAACAATGCAGCTCATCAGTAAGTCACACAGAGGACGTCTCAACACCCCCACAACAACACTTCTCCACACACTTATCAAAACCAAAACAGCACATCTGCTCCGAATCACTCATCAATTGATGACAAGCTCTCTAAGATCGAAAGCTTCATTGAAGGAATATGCAGAGACATTCAAGACAGTAAAGCATTCAGAGAGGAAGTGCAGTCAAACATGCAGAATCAAAATGCTGCCATCACAAAACTGGAAACACAAATCAGCTATCTGTTTAAGCAGCTTCCTAACCACAATTTTTGCTATGATGCCCATTCAAGCAAAAGGGAGGAGTGTCAAGCTATCACACTTAGGAGTGGGAAGAAACTGAAGGAACATCCCCAAAAGCCACAAGAAGAAGGCTCAAATGAAAAGGGAGAAGAGCAAGATGGAGTGCAAACCCCCACGCCAAGTCTGCAGAAAGAAAAAAAGATACCCCAACTGAACATCTCAAGAGCTCTATACCCCCAGCTATTGAAGAAAAAGGAAGATGACAACCAGTTCTTGAGGTTTTTGGAAATCTTCAAGAAGCTACAAATCAACATACCATTTGCTGAAGCCATAGAACAAATGCCACTTTATGCCAAGTTTTTGAAGGAGCTAATGACTAAGAAGAGAAGCTGGAAGAACAATGAGACTGTGATACTAACTGAAGAGTGCAGTGCTATCATTCAGCATAAACTACCTCAGAAACTGAAGGATCCTGGGAGTTTTCAGATCCCTTGCATTATAGGAGAAATCACAGTAGAAAAGGGTCTTTGTGACTTAGGGGCCAGCATCAATTTGATGTCAGTGGCTATGATGAGAAAGATGAAAATTGAGGAGGCTAAACCAACAAAAATGGCTCTACAACTGGCAGACCGGTCGTTCAAATTCCTTCACGAGATAGTAGAGAATTTGCTAGTAAAAGTAGGAGATTTCATATTTCCAGCAGATTTTGTGGTGCTGGACATGCAGGAAGACGCCAAGACCTCCGTCATCTTGGGAAGGCCATTCTTGGCCACTGCTGGAGCTGTCATTAATGTTCAGAAGGGTGACCTCACCCTGAGATTACACAATGAAAAAATGACATTCAATGTGTTCAAGGCCATGAGTTATCCACCGGAACAATTGGGGGAATGCATGAGGTTAGATGCACTTGAGGATGAAGTGCAGGAGAATTTTGAAGAAGATGAACCTGAAGAGAACGAGAGATTGGTGGAGGAAGAATCTGAATCAAGTGAAGAGGTAGCTACAGCAGAAATACATATACCAGATGCACCAAAGGAAGGGAACGAAAAATCAGAAGCACCCAAACCTGAACTCAAAGCATTGCCACCCACTCTCAAATATGCATATCTAGGAGAAAATGAAAACTACCCAGTGATCATAAATTCATCCCTCAGTCAAGATCAAGAGGACGAGCTACTCAAGGTGCTGCGGGAGCATAAGGATGCCATTGGATGGACCCTTGCTGACTTGAAGGGAATCAGTTCAGCCATATGTATGCATAAAATACTGTTGGAAGATAACGCCAAGCCATCCATTCAATCCCAAAGAAGGCTGAACCCAATCATGAAGGAAGTGGTACAGAAAGAGGTTATGAAGCTTTGGCAAGGAGGGGTCATATACCCAATTTTGGATAGCCCTTGGGTTAGCCCCATACATGTTGTACCAAAGAAGGGAGGGATCACTGTGGTTACCAATGAGAAGAACGAGCTCATACTTACAAGGACCGTCACAGGATGGCGGATGTGCATAGACTACAGGAAACTCAATGAGGCTACACGAAAGGACCATTTTCCCCTTCCATTCATGGATCAGATGTTGGAAAGACTTGCAGGGCACGCATATTATTGTTTTCTCGACGGTTATTCAGGATATAACCAAATAGTGGTTGATCCAAGAGACCAAGAGAAAACCTCATTTACCTGTCCTTATGGAGTGTTTGCCTATAGGCGCATGCCATTTGGGTTATGTAACGCCCCTGCAACTTTCCAACGCTGCATGCTTTCTATCTTTTCAGATATGATAGAAAAATTCATTGAAGTTTTTATGGATAATTTCTCAGTATTCGGAGATTCTTTTCCTAGTTGCCTACATCACCTCGCCTTGGTATTGAAAAGGTGCCAAGAGACCAATTTGGTCTTGAATTGGGAAAAATGCCACTTCATGGTGACAGGAGGAATAGTCCTTGGTCATAAGGTCTCTCACCAAGGCATTGAGGTTGATAGAGCTAAAGTAGAACTTATTGAAAAACTACCCCCACTCAGTGATGTCAAGGCAATTAGAAGTTTTTTAGGGCATGCTGGTTTTTACAGAAGGTTCATTAAAGATTTTTCAAAGATAGCTAAGCCCTTAAGCAATCTCCTTGTATCTGATACACCATTCATCTTTGATGAAACATGCATGCTAGCATTTGCACATTTGAAAATGAGGTTATCCTCTGCTCCTATCATTTCCCCACCTGATTGGAACCTACCATTTGAATTGATGTGCGATGCATCTGATTTTGCAGTTAGGGCAGTGTTAGGACAAAGAAAAGATAACCTAGTTCATGTGATATACTATGCTAGCAAAGTCCTTAATGAAACTCAAAGAAATTATACCACTACTGAAAAGGAGTTGCTAGCAATAGTTTTTGCATTTGACAAATTTAGATCATACCTCATTGGTGCTAAAGTGATTGTTTTTACAGATCACACAGCACTTAAATATTTGTTTGCCAAGCAAGAATCAAAGCCAAGACTAATAAGGTGGATCTTACTATTGCAAGAATTCGATATTGAAATCAGAGACAAGAAAAGAGTGGAGAACAAGGTGGCAGATCACCTATCCAGAATCCCTCATGATCAAGGTGGAGAAAATGATACAAATGTGAACGAGCTCTTCCCTGATGAGCAGTTGATGACAGTTCACAAAGCACCATGGTTCGCAGATATTGCAAATTTCAAGGCAACTGGGGCATTACCCCCAGGGATCAATAAACATCAAAAGAGGAAGCTCATGAATGATGCAAAATACTTTGTCTAGGACGAGACATATATCTCTTCAAGAAATGTTCAGAGGAAATTCTTAGAAGATGTGTTTCGGAAGAAGAAGGGAGAGAAGTCCTGTGGAACTGCCACGGTTCATGCTATGGCAGGCACTTTGGAGGGGACAGAACTGCAGCAAAGGTGTTACAAAGCAGATTCTTTTGGCCCACCCTCTTCAAGGATGCCAAGGAACTAGTAAAAAGTTGCAATGAATGCCAAAGATCTGGAAACCTGTCCAAAAGAAACGCCATGCCACAAAATTTCATCTTGGAACTGGAACTGTTTGATGTGTGGGAAATTGATTTCATGGGACCATTCCCAACCTCATATGCAAACAAGTACATCCTGGTAGCAGTGGATTATGTTTCCAAGTGGGTAGAGGCTATTACAACCCTAACTAATGATAACAAGGTAGTCATGAACTTCCTCAGGAAGAATATCTTTAGCCGGTTTGGAGTCCCAAGAGCCCTCATCAGTGATGGAGGGAGCCACTTTTGTAAGAAACTACTAGAAACTCTCCTCTTACGATATGGGGTAAAACACAAAGTAGCCACACCTTACCATCTTTAAATAAGTGGGAAACTGAGATATCCAACAGAGAGCTGAAGAGGATCCTGGAAAAGACTGTGGGCGCATCTAGAAAGGATTGGTCGAAGAAGTTGGATGATGCTCTGTGGGCATACAGAACAGCATTCAAAACTCCACTTGACAAAAAACTAGGGTGATGACAAAGAGAGAGGGGGACCAGAGATCATCACCCGAAGGTTGTATTGTTACCTAATTCCATTGTACTCAGAATTGTTGAAAGTTGGAAGTCCGAATGCACTTTTGAATTGTAGTTACTCGTAGTTGAACCCTTTTTAAATTCTGTCTTTTTTCTGAATAGGTCCATGATTTTTGGTTTAAATGTCACTGCATCCTTACTTAACTTACTTGTATGCTTGTTCCTTTTGAATCAAATGAAGAAGAGAAGGTTTATGTTTTTAAAAGACCAGAGTGGAGTTCATATTGTGGAAGTGCATTCATGAATCTTTGGGGTAGTCATAAGTTAGCTAAGTTGGTTCAACCGCAAGGCTAGGATGACAATTATATGGCCTGAATAC
>NC_029785.2:89536739-89537318 GCF_000816755.2 Arachis ipaensis
GTTAACCTAGTTAACGTGGCCTCTAACGTTAAGGGGGGGAAGAGAAGCCAACATTAGTGACACTCAATATTGTCACTAACGTTGGCCTATGATGCAAAGTACCACATTAACTCCCACATTAACTTGGTTAACGTGGGAACTAACGTAAGGGATGAAGAGTTGTCGACAACGTTAGTGACACTCAACATTGTCAATAATGTTGAAGCAACCACACAACCCCCAAGAGTCACGTTAACTTCCACGTTAACTTGGTTAACGTGGAAGCTAACGATGAGGAATGAAGGATGAGCCAACGTTAGTGACACTCAACATTGTCACTAACGTTGGGATGGCTAAGGATGGCCACGTTAGAAGCCACATTAACCTAGTTAACGTGGACTCTAACGTGAGACCTAGGGGAACATTGGAACGTTAGTGACAATGTTGAATGTCATTAACGTTCTCAAAGGATGGCAAAGGCCACGTTAGAAGCCACATTAACCTAGTTAACGTGGGCTTTAACGTGAAGCAAGAAGGGGCACACTGGAACGTTAGTGACAATGTTGAGTGTCACTAACGTTCTCGAAGGTTTCGAAGGTT
>NC_029785.2:89537410-89537573 GCF_000816755.2 Arachis ipaensis
CATCTCCTAAGCCCAATGAACTCCCCATCTCTGATCTTACCCATTCTCTTTAATTTCTGCCATTTACTTTTATGAGCAAATTCCCCATTCCCATTTACAATTCTGCATTTTATTTTCAGTCATTTACTTCCAGTCCTTTAATTCTAGCATTTACTTTTCTGTT
>NC_029785.2:89539529-89543641 GCF_000816755.2 Arachis ipaensis
CGACCTCACTCTATTGTGAGTTTTTACTTGACAACAAATTCGGTACACTTGCCGAAGGGAGATTTGTTGAGAGACAAGTTTTCTGTGCATCACCTCTAGGTTTTGTTTACATCATAGTTTATTAGTTTTATTGCTTTTGCTTTTGGATATTGAAGAGTCATCACCTCCGTTGAAGATACTATTCTAGTTTGTTTCCTTACTCTTTTATTTATTTATTCCATATTCTTAATTCTTGTTTAGAGTGGTAATTAGATTATTTTCATGGATTGTTAATGCAAAGGATTACTTTTACTTTTAATTAATTTTGAATCTCTATTTTATTTAAATTATTATGTTACTTTTCTATTCCAAACTCCCAATAACGAAGATGGTATCCATGTCAATAGAAAAGATTCCCTACTTGACATGGGGGTTGATTAAGAGGAGACACTTGAGTTAGAATGCTCAAGTGGTTAGTTAAATTGGAAGTTGTTGGCTAATTCTATATTTACTAATGCTAGACCTTCCCAAGGGAGAGGACTAGGATTTGCGAATAAGAGTTAGTTCAATCACTTGACTTTCCTTTATTTAGTAAGGGTTAACTAAGTGAAAATAACAACCTCTTTATACTACACTTGAGAGAATTCCAACAAGGACAGAACTTCCAATTAATCATTCCCCTAGTCAAGGCTTTTTAATTTGAATAATATAAATTCCTTTTTAATTTTCATTGCACAAAATTACAATTGTTTATTTTCTGTTATTCAACTCTCAAAACTCTCGAAAAACTCCTGATTAATAACTTAGCACCCTTTCTAGCAACTCGTTGAGAGACGACCTGGGACTCATACTCTCAGTATTTTTATTCTAATTTTTGTGACACCTTTCTAAATTGATGCGACGGATTTCATCTTGTTAAGAGCTATACTTGCAACGCTGTTCTTATATTACAATCTCTTAATTGGCCTAATTTCTGCCACGCACCATCTATTTCTGCAATTTCGTAGTAATTTGTCCTCTTATCATAACTGCACGTTTCCTCCAATTATTTGTTCCCCTGAAAATATATAAAAACTGCATATGGATATACATAAGAGAGGACAATAATAATCCATGAACTCAACCTTGATTTTTCCATAATTGGCTATCCACTTGAATTGAAATGATACTACAAATCTATCTCTACAATTTCTAATGTTACAGTTGCTATATAATATGTTAATTATTATTTTGATAAGTATGTTAATCAACCAACTTAACATAAAGACAGAAGCACCTTAAGAATAGGGATTATTGCACATCATAAACTTCTAGAGAGAACGTGCTTGAGCACATGCCTTTAGAATTAAAATAAGTAGATCCTGTTAATAATACTTTCTTTTGAAAAGAGAGATGTCTGCCTTGAAAATAAGAAGGAAAGAGAGATGCCTTTAGCCCTTTATATATAGTGTATGCTTTCCTAATTGTCTTATCACAATTCACCACAGGGATCAAATAAACAATGGAATTCAAAGCTTATTCCACAAGCTGAAAACACCAATTGATGATTTCATTTTCAGAATAGAACGAAGATTTTCAAGCAACTGAACACACACACGCACACACTGCTTAAAACAGAAAATCATAAGAACTAAAATTGAAGGTATTCACATACCAGAGTACGCAAAATGCAAGCTGAAGCAAATTTGCAGAGTAAGCACACACATGCCATTATAATAGCCATGTTCTTGAGAACACCCCTATCAAATCAAACAATGTAAGCTGATAAGAAAAAGGTGAATACATACCTTCTCAAATCAAAACTCTAAAATTGGAACCCCTGGCCCTCTTAAACTTTAGAACCAAATGAAGGTGAATACATACCTTCTCGATGACGGTGAGCGAAGAAAGGACGATGCTGAGCGCAGAGTCTTCCCGATGGTGAGCTCGCAGCGACGGTCAGAGAGCAGAAGGACGAAGAGTTGCGACGGTTCTCTAGTGGCAAAGTGGCGAGTCGTGAGTGGTGTGTAGTTAGTGGTGAGTGGGGAAGAGGAGCGACGATGAGTGGCCAAGGTGATGAGTGATGGCATGAGGAAGAGTAGCTTTCTCTAATTTGGTGAAACTCAATGACGCGAAAGAGAAAAAGGGAAAAGAGGAAAAGGCCAGGTCACGTTACTAATTAACTATATTTGGTGAAAAGGGAAAAATTTTCACTAAGTGTTGGTGCATATTTGGCCCTAGATACATAAGGCAGTATTTTTAAAGTGTACCTAAAATATAATAAATAAGTTACTCTTTAAAAGTGTTTTCTTTGGTGAAAAAAGTGTACCCATAGATATTAAAAAAAGGCTATGCTTTATAAGTGATATTTATAATATCTAAGGAGACACTTTTCAAGTGTTGCCACAACTGTGTTTTCTATTTTCCTATAAATTGGTAACAAAGAGAAAAGTGTAGCCTATTTTATAATGTAGCTTAAAAAAGTGTGGCTGAATGGGTGTTTTTCTTGTAGTGTTTACCAAACCCCAAAATCCCCTTACCCAAATAAACAAACCTTAATTTCTACGACGCTGGCGGGGCTAGGAGTCGTCGTTGTCACGTAAGAGGAAGAGATAGATGAACACGAGGAGAGAGAGTGGGAGCTCAGTGCTGCCGTCAAAGGTTCGTTGTCCGTGAAGCCAACCACGTTGTCGTCAACATCGCAGGCTGCCATTGCATGCACCATCGCTGCCGCCATTGGGTCTGTCACTGATAGAGAGGATTTATGCCAATTCGGAATTCACAAAATAACTTCCGTTGCAAGTATAGTCCAAACCAGCAATGGATCCTCTCAATCAAAGTTTAAAATAAGGAATTATCACAATTCAAATAAAATAATTGGGAGTTTTAAGTCCCAGATCGTTCTTCCTAAGAATTGTAATAGAGTACTCAATTGTTGACTATAAGGGAATGGGGGTTGATGGCAAGAGGTAAGAAATGTAATTGACAAGAAATTAAATAAGCAAACAGTAACTAAATATCAAAAGCAACTAAACTCAAGCAATTAATCAAAAGGAATGGAAATTCAAATGCTAAGGAACCTCTTGGCAAGGAGTGAGAGTTAAAGTTGCCTATCCTAGCCATTGACCACAAACATATGATGATTATGAAGAGTTAATCCTACTTAGTCAACCCTAACATCGAGGATAAGTCAAATAGGCATAATTAATCTCAATCCACAAGTCCTAGTCTACTCCCTAATTAGCTTAGTGAAAGACTAGAGTTAGTGGAAACCAAATTAATTAACTACCCTAATATATCAATCAGAAATGGACATCAATGACTCAAGGTCACCAAAGTTCTCAATTCCAAGCCAAGAGTGAGGAAAAACTAAGCAAAAACTAAGCCAAGCATTTTATCAAACACTTGGTGTGCATGAAAATAAAAGCATATTAAATTACAATAATAATAATGTCTAAAGCTACCAAATGCAAGAAAATAATAGTAACAACTCAATTAAATAACAATAAACAAAAAAACATTAAATTGCATTAATAGAAATTCAAATTAACAAGAGTTCATCAATAATAAAATAACTAAATAAAAGAAAATAACAAATGAAACTAAAAGAAGCAGAAGAAAGAACGCACAGTGGTGCACGAAATCGTGATCGTTCATTCCTTGGTAACGGCGCTAAAAACTTAATACGCACGTTCTTAATCTTAGTTCTTCTTCACAATCTCGCACAACTAACCAGCAAGTGAATTGGGTTGTCCAAGTAATAAACCTGGTGCACGAAATTGTGATCTCCAGGCTCGAACAAATCCTGGTAATGGCTCCAGAGCTTGGTGCTCTGATCTTAATTCATAATTGTCACAACTTCGATACAACTAACCAGCAAGTGCACTGGGTCGTCCAAGTAATACCTTACGTGAGTAAGGGTCGAATCCCACGGAGATTGTTGGTATGAAGCAAGCTATGGTCACCTTGTAAATCTCAGTCAGGCAGATATAAAGCGATAATGGAGTTTTCGAATATTATATAATAAAATAGGGATAGAGATACTTATGTAATTCATTGGTGAGAATTTCAGATAAGGGAATGGAGATGCTTTTCGTTCCTCTGAACCTCTGATTTCCTGCTATCTTCATCCAATCAGTCTTACTCCTTTCCAT
>NC_029785.2:89543759-89619524 GCF_000816755.2 Arachis ipaensis
ACAAGCACATGGTTAGGGACAGCTTGGTTTAGCCGCTTAGACCAGGATTTTATTCCTTTAGACCCTCCTATCCACTGATGCTCAAAGCCTTGGGATCCTTTTTATTGCCCTCGCCTTTTGGTTTTAAGGGTTATTGGCTTTTTGCTCTTGCCTCTTGGTTTTAAGAGCTTTTGGCTTTTTCTGCTTGCTTTTTCTTTCTATATTTTTTTTTTCGCCTATTTTTTCTTTTTTTTTTTTTCTGCTATGGTACAAGGTATTATGAACTTTCCAGGATCCTGTCTCTTCTGAGGCAATGTCAGTTGATCAAGATCACTTAGTTCATTGGTGAACAAGGGAGGTTCATCTTCCCAAGTCTCAATACCAAATAATTTGGCATTCAGCTTTATGATTGCACCAATAAACTTGGCAGCTTGCTCTTCAGTAACATCATCATTCTCTTCAGAAGAGGAATACTCATCAGAGCTCATGAAGGGCATAAGGAGGTTCAATGGGATCTCTATGGTCTCTAGATGAGCCTCAGAGTCCTTTGGTTCCTCAGAGGGAAGCTCCTTATTGACCACTGGACGTCCCAGGATGGTGATGATGTGAGGAAGAGATGTTAGTAGATGAATAAATAAATAGAATAAGATGAGAGAGAAGGAGGGAATTTTCGAAAATTATTTTTGAAAAGGAGTTAGTGATTTTTGAAAATGGTTTTTGAAAAATGTTAGTATTTTTTTTTTCGAAAATTAAGATTTAAAAATTAAAAATTAAAATAATTAATAAATTAAAAAGAATTTTTGAAAAATGGGGAAGATATTTTCGAAAAATGAGAGTGAGAGAGTTAGTTAGGTAGTTTTGAAAAAGTTAAGAAACAAACAAAAAGTTAGTTAGTTAGTTGAAACAAATTTTGAAAAGATAAGAAGTTAGGAAGTTAGAAAAGATATTTGAAATAAAATTTTTGAAAAAGATAAGATGAGAAGATATTTTTGAAAAGATATGATAGAAATTAGTTTTTGAAAAAGATTTGATTTTTAAAATCACAATTAATGACTTGATTCACAAGAAATCACAAGATATGATTCTAGAACTTAAAGTTTGAATCTTTCTTAACAAGTAAGTAACAAACTTGAAATTTTTGAATCAAAACATTAATTGATTAGTTATTTTCGAAAATTTTATATAAAAATAAGAAAAAGATTTTTGAAAAATATTTTTGGAATTTTCGAAAATAACTAAGAATTTTGAAAAAGATTTGATTTTTGAAAAAAAAATTTTGAAAATAGATTTTCAAATTGAAAATTTGATTTGACTCATAAGAAACAACTTGATTTTAAAAATTTTTGAAAAAGTCAATCCAAATTTTCGAATTTGATGAGAGAAAAAGGGAAAGATATTTTTTTTTTTTGATTTTTGAATTTTTATGATGAGAGAGAAAAACAAGAAAAATGATGCAATGCATGGCAATTTTAGATCAAAACTATGAATGTGTGCAAGAATGCTATGAATGTCAAGATGAACACCAAGAACACCGTGAATATCATGATGAACATCAAGAACATATTTTTGAAAAAATTTTTAATGCAAAGAAAACATGCAAGACACCAAACTTAGAAATCTTTCATGTTTAGACTCTAATAAATAAAAAATGTACATGTAAAACAAGAAAAGACACAAAACAAGGAAAACATCAAGATCAAACAAGAAGACTGATTTGGGTGCGAATGGACATCTTAGAAGTGAAATAAGATGAATTGAATAGAAAACAGTAGTACTTTGCATTAATCTTTGAGGAACAGCAGAGCTCCACACCTTAATCTATGGAGTGTAGAAACTCTACCGTTAAAAATACATAAGTAAAGGTCCAGGCATGGCCGAGATGGCCAGCCACTCTGATCTAAGAACCAGACATCCAAAGATGTCAAATACAATAGTAAGAGGTCCTATTTATAATAAACTAGTCACTAGGGTTTACAGAAGTAAGTAATTGATGCATAAATCCACTTCCGGGGCCCACTTGGTGTGTGCTTGGGCTGGGCTTTAAGTGTTGCACGTGCAGAGGTCCTCCTTGGAGTTGAACGCCAGCTTTTGTGCCAGTTTGGGCGTTCAACTCTGGTTTTGGCTCCTTTTCTGGCGCTGGACGCCAGATTTGGGTAGAAAGCTGGCGTTGAACGCCAGTTTACGTCATCTATTCTTGGCCAAAGTATGGACTATTATATATTGCTGGAAAGCCCTGGATGTCTACTTTATAACGCAATTGGAAGTGCGCCATTTTGAGTTCTGTAGCTCCAGAAAATCCACTTTGAGTGCAGGGAGGTCAGAATCCAACAACATCAGCAGTCCTTTTTCAACCTCTGAATCTGATTTCTGCTCAAGTTCCTCAATTTCAGCCAGAAAATACCTGAAATCACAGAAAAACACACAAACTCATAGTAAAGTCCAGAAATGTGAATTTAACATAAAATCTATTAAAAACATCCCAAAAAGTAACTAGATTCTACTAAAAACATACTAAAAACAATGCCAAAAAGCGTATAAATTATCCGCTCATCAAAACCTTACGTGAGTAAGGGTCGATCCCACGGAGATTGTCGGCTTGAAGCAAGCTATGGTCATTGAAGTGTATTTTCGGAAAACGAAAAACGAATTCCAAACACACAAAACTCACCGGCAAGTGCACCGGGTCGCATCAAGTAATAAAACTCACGGGAGTGAGGTCGATCCCACAGGGATTGAAGGATTAAGCAATTTTAGTTTAGTGGTTGATTTAGTCAAGCAAATCAAGATTTGATTTGAGTGGTTTGTATTCGACAGAAGCTAAATTGCATGAAATTAAAAGGGAGAAGGACAATTGCAGAAAATTAAAGAGCAAAGAAAGTAAATAAGCTGAATCTTAAAGAACAAGTAATGTAAATTGCAAAAACTTAGAACGCAAGAAATGTAAATTGCAGAATCTTAAAGTGCAAGAAATGTAAATGGCTTGAATTGTAAAGGGAATTGGGAAGTGGATTTGCAGAATTTAAACAAGGAAAAGTAAAATTGCAACAAGCAGGGAAGTAAAAGATGGATTTAATTGCAGTAGATCTCAACCAGAAAATGTAAATCACTTGAAGAAGCGTTCAACAGAGAAAGCAAAAGATTGACCCAAACGTTGGCGCAAACTTTTCTCCTCCAGGGTGTGCAAGTGTGGCGCCAACGTTTGCCAAAAAGTTTGAGGCAAACGTTGAACCAAGCTTTTCTCCTCCAGGGTGTTGGTTTTGTGATGCCAACGTTTGCCAAAAAGTTTGAGGCAAACGTTGGCTCAAGCTTTTCTCCCAAAAGTTTGAGCTAAAGTTTGAGGCAAACTTTGGCTCAAGCTTTTTTCCTCTGGTATGTTTTCAACTCTTTTAAAAGTTTGAGCTAAAGTTTGAGGCAAACTTTGGCTCAAACTTTTTGTTCTCTCCTGCTCCTAGCCATTCCTTCTTTCTTCAACCTTCTTCAAAACTCTTTTCACTTATCATCAATCAACCAAACACATCAAAGCTTTGCTTAAAATCATGAGTTTGTTATTCTTTCATAATATATGACAATTATAGCATAAAATCTCATGAAATTGTATTAATTCATCCATAGTTGATTAAATCAAAGGAAACATGGAAATCTACCCAATTGGCTTGCTTATGGCTTAAGAAAGTGCATAAAATCAATTGAAAACAAAAGAAAAAGGCTAGTGAAACTAGGCTAAGATGACTTGTCATCACAACACCAAACTTAAAGCTTGCTTGTCCCCAAGCAAGAAGAGAATTATTGAGAAGAAAGAATGAAATGGAAGAGGATGTTCATGCTAGCAGAGTATTATTGGTAGTTCATGGGGTTTTATGTGGATATGTAAACACTCACTTCTTATTGACTTTTAGGCCTAGAGAGTCTCCTTTCTCTTATTCACTAAAAGTGAGCTATCATACAATCACACATACATACCACCACTTACTTTTATTGTACTTCTATCTAACAGAGAACTATCTCACTTCACATTCAAACATTTCTTTTATTGAATTAAAGATGCAGGGGATAAAGCATGCTTTTTGTTAAGTGAAAGTAAACACACAAGCACACACTTAGGCTAGCTTACTTATTTTAAGGGAAACAAACATAATGCAAAGACTATTTTAAACAAATAAGATGCATGCTTTTTTCTTTGTAGTGATGAACAAGGAGCAAGTCCACCTTTCATTTGTCGTGCTTTTTCTTTCTTCTTTCATACACTTGGTTGCTGGTGTTCCCTGTGTCCATGTCTGTTGTCTGTTGATCCTGCCAGAACCCAATTTTATTCATCGCCTCCTCTACTCTATCTTCAAGCTTCATAGCATTGCTTACTTCTATCTCACTTCTCCTTTTGAAGAATTCATCGAAAGTTGGAAATGTTGGATCCATGTTGTGCAGATGCTCTCCAATATAGTTCAGTTTGATTTGACTATTTATGTTGTAGTCGGCTTGGACTTCATATCTTACATCTTGGAGGGTTGTGAACTCTTTGAGAGCCCTCAAATTTTCAGCTTGCATTTGTGCCAACTTTCCAAATGATTCGTGAGATTGAAAGGCATGCTCCTCTTGCATCACGAAGAATTTTGACTCAAACTCACTTTGTTTGTTCATCATTCTTAGCTCCCGTTCTTCTTGCTCTTGTTGGTTTTTCATGTATAGTGAATGGTATTCCTCTTGCCTTTCTTGAATTCTCATGTACTGTTGTGATAATCTTCCGATTGCTTCCTGCATCTGAGTCATGTCCAGAGTGTTGTGTGATGGACTGTGTTGCTGTTCCTCTTCCTCTTGTGGCTCTTCTTCCTCTTGTAACTCTTCTTCCTCCATTGGTTCTTCTCTTTGCCTTCTTCCATGAGGTCTTCAGCCTTGATGCGCTTCAGTAACCATCATCATTCTTTCAATGGTTATAGGCATACCCGGGTTCAACCATGTTGGGTTGTCTTCCTCCATTGGCACTTTAGCTTTTGCGCACAACCTCAAAATGGTGCTTGGGTAGTATAATGACGATTGGATTTTTGACGGTTTAGAACTTCACAAATGAAATCTCGTTGCAAGTATAGTTTCTAAACCAATCACTAATCCTTTCATGCAAAAAGTTGTTTGTCACTAGTACAAACCCCTAAAATTTATAAACCGAAGTATTCAAACCTCGGGTCGTTCTCCCTAGGAATTACAATAAAGTGTCTTGTTATTGGTTGTGAGTTATTTTGGGGTTTTGGATGAGAAGCATGAAAGATAAATGGCAAGAAAGTAAACTAATGGCCAAAAGAGCTCTTGGCAAGATATGAGAACTAGAAGTCCCATCCTAGTTATCCTTCTCAATTGTGATGAGAATTGTTCATTGCTACCACTTAGTTAACCCTTACTAATTAAAGGAAAGTCAAGTGGATGAATCAATTTGATTTCTCAAGTCCTAATACCATGCTAATTCTTAGGCTAAATGTGACAAGAGGTTATCAAAATGTTCTAAATTCAATGCAAAACAAACCGTCAAATTGGGGTTTGTCAACCTCCCCACACTTAAGCCTTAGCATGTCCTCATGCTAAAATAAGAAGGAACTAAGGGGTATGGCATTTATTGAATGCAATTAAACTATATGAGTCCTATCTAAATGCAATTATCTAAAGCAATTGGAAATACTTAGTTCAAACAAATCAATTCCCAAGAGAGCATGTGTAAGTACAAGAGCTAAGTAATAAGGACCAAGTCCAAACCACAATTGTATTGAATTGTTAAAAAGAGTTCAAACTTGCAAGAATATAGGTAATATAGGTGAATACATGTGATTGAACTTTTGAACCCTCACCGGATGTGTATCCGCTCTATTCACTCAAGTGTTTAAGGGTTAATTCACTCAATTCTCTTCTAATCATGTTTTCCAAAATTTGATTTTCTTCTAACAATCAATACTTATTCAATGCGTGCATACATTCATCATGAGGTCTTTCATTTAGGTTGTAACGGGGTTAGGGTCAAGGTAGGATCATTTATGGTCAAGTGGACTAGGATTTGAGTCTTTGATTAGCATAGACTTTCCCACCTAACCTATTCAATGACCTATACAAATGCGAGCTATTCCAACTACCCATTCTTCACTTTTTCTTACATACTCATGCATTTTTTTCTTTTATTTGATTCACAACACCTATGCATTGATTCCTTTTTATTGACTTCACCTTGGGGAATTTTGTCCCCTTTTATTTTATTTTTTTTTTCTTTTTCTTTTATATATATATATATTTTTTTTTCTCTTTTTTTTTTCTTTCAAACTGAATACAAGAACATCAATGCATAAGGTCTCTACATTTGATTAATACATGAATATGTGCCCAATTCCTAAATACAAAAGTGTATTGCCCCTTTTTATCCCATCCAATGTTCCCATGCCTCACCAACTTGAATAATACACACTCTCACTAGCCTAGGCTAATCAAAGATCCAAACAAGGACCTTTCATTGGTTTTCCGCCTTGGGCTTGTAATGAGCTAAAATAAGAATGAGTTGGTTAAGCATAGGCTTAAAATTGGCTAACAATGGAGAGTAAAAGGTTGGCTATTTGGGTAAGTGGCAAATGAAATAATGGCCTCAATCATATAAATGCATCAACACAAGAAATAAACGGATATATAGAATCAAGCAAATTAAGGATCACAATCATGGAAAGAGAACAATTTCACACAAGAATGGAAAATAAGTGGTTATAAAATGTAACCACATCAATAGGCTCAAGTCTCACAAGCTTGTGTTCTCAATTCAATACATGCTTCACAAGGTATGAAATTCAAGCAAGTTTCAAAAATTTTCTTTCAATCAATTGGGTTAATGCCCTATATTTAAACTTCTTGAAAAACCTCAATGTTTGACTAAGCATTGTTGTGATTGAAAAATTCAAAAATTTTCTTAGTTCACCCTTTTCTTTTTCACCCAAAACCAATTTCTTATGCAAAAAGGGTGACTAAGTTTCACTTAAAACATGATTTCTACTCACAACCACAAACTAAAAGGAGAATATACAAAAGGAGATATGCAAAAGTGCAAAAATGTATAAAGAAAAATCAAACTAAAATATGGAATCTATCATCCAAAATATCTAAAAACATCCAAAAGCATCAAAATATCAAAAATCCAAAATAAGCAATAAAAGTATCCAAAGCAAACTAGAAATGCATCAAAATATATACAAAAATGTGCAAAATGAGATAACTAGGCCGAAAAAGTTCACCGGTTCCCAAATAATGCTACCGGTGCCCTCCCCACACTTAAAATGAAGCATCGTCCTCGATGCTAAACCGGAGGATCAGTGGGAGGTACAACGATAGGCTCTGGCTCTGTCTGTGGCTGTGGGACTGGCTGAGTCTCCTGTGTCTGAGGTGGTGCCTCCATGTGTGCTGGCTCTGTAGTGTCAGGGGCATCCTGCTGAGCTGGTGCCTCCGCGTCCTCCTCCTGATGATCCTGCTCATCGGAGGCCGGAGAATCGGGAAGCGGAGGTAGCTCGGCGCCCAGAGAGATAAGGGCCTGGTCCATCCGATCCAAACGGCGTCTGACATGGTGTCGCTCTCGCTCCAAGAACCGGAAGAGACGCTGGACCAGGAGATAGGTAGGCTCAGGTGCTGCTGGAGGGTCAGTAGATGGTGGAGGAGCTGCGGCTGTAGAAGAGGATGGGCCAGCTGCAGGGGCTGGTGGTGAAGGTGTCCCGATGACAGCCCTAGCCCGAGAGCGGCGGCTAGCAGGTGGCCTCTCGTGCACCCAGACACCCCAGGGGATAGTAATCTCCCTGTCATCTGCATCAGCTGGTGGTGGTCGCACATCATCATCTGACCACGGGACATCAGCCAGGGCTGCCATACTGGTGACCAGGGTAGGAAACGGAAGTAGGCCACGAATATGCGCCCGCCACATGCACTGTTGGATAAGTCTAGGGAAGGAGACATCCTTCCCTTCCATAACACACCCGATCAGCAGAAGCATCTCCATGGGGACCTCAGAAAAGTGGGTGGTAGGCAGGACGTAGTGGGCGAAGATCATCTGCCAGGTCTTGGCCTCCCTAGTCAAATGAGTGAACAACATCCCCTTGGGCTTGGTGTTGCCCGCATCCATAACCCATGAAGCCTCGAGTATCCCAATCACGCGCCGAAGCGCCTCATAATCAAAAGTCATGGTATGGATGGCTATCTCAGCCTGATGATGGGCACACTGGTCAAGTGGAATGTGTCGGCAATGTAGGGCCTCCCCAATGGCGGTCTCGGTGAGCAGAATCTCTCTACCCCTCACCTGAACTGAATCCAAGGTCGGGCAGAAAAAATTGCAGTAGAATTCCTTCACCCAAGATATATTGATGTCACCCAAATCCCGGTCAACAAAATCAATACCTAACTCAAGGATCCGACCATTAATGCGCCGTCTCACATCATTAGGTAGGAGCAATTTCTTCTCAATATTCAGCTTCGTGGTTCGATACCGAGAGAACCGAAGCTCACAGTAGAGATTGGGGAATTTGCCCGGATTGGTAGAAGGCAACTGCTGATTCTCTTTATCCTCGTCCTGCAATGGATTCCTAGCATAGTTCTTGTAGATGGAAGGAATGGAGGGGGTAGAGTGTTTTCTCTTTTTAGAGGTGGTGGCTATGGCTTTGCCTTTATCCGACATCCTGAAAAGAATTGTGATAGAATATATAAAACATTTAGCATGTAACAAAGAAGACATTTTCAGGATACCATTATCAAAGAGCAATCATGATGTTGCATTGAATATGTAAAAGTGAGCAAGTAAGCATAAGAAAATGAACCAAAACCGTAATCCTCATTAAAGGTAACACCTCATATGCAAAGGGCACTAATATCATCATATTCATGAAAGAATTGTTAAAGAGGGTTAAAAGTGAGTGTAACTAAAATGGTGAAAGAAATTAGTGAGTTAGAAAAGGGGGTTAGTGATATGATGATATAGAGGCTCAATTGAACGAGAAATTGCGGTTCATGTTCACGATGATTGTGCAAATCCGGGAAGTCAAAAAGGAAACGGAAATTTTCCCAAAACTGAAAGAAAGGTCAAAAAGGAAACTAATTTCCTTGAAAATCGGGCAGCATTTCGGCTTAAAATTGGACGTTCCCGGATAGCAGAGTGGCACAAACAGTAAGAAAGCAGCATCAATTAAGCACAGCAGCAGTGGTATAGCATGCAGGCAACAGGAAGTGCAGAAAAAGCAGTCCAAAAGCAGCATACAACAGTCAAACAGACAAACAGCAAGTAAGCACATACGGAGCACTTATCAGGCCTAGAATCCTCTATCCAGTCCTAGCTACCTAACCGCAAGTATTTCTAACTAATCCTAACATACAACATTTGAATGTAGCTAACTAACATGCAAATCTAGGAACGAATATGAATGAACAAATAAAAAGGAAAAAATTGAAAAGAATTAACAGAAATGGAGCAGGAACCTGGGAGCCGGGAAAAACTGAAAATGGACAGTGGGGACTACGATAGGGCAGGGGCAGCGGAGACAGAGCGGCACCGCCGTGAACGGTGGCGCGGTGGTTCGACCGAAGGGAGGAGAGACTGAGTGGAGGGGGAAGGGTGATGGTGAGAGGGGAGAAGAAGACGATGAGGTTGGGGGTTGGGGTGCGCGACTGCGCAGTGCTTCGCGAGCTAGGGTTATCCCAATTTTTGAATTGGCGCGCGCGCGCACCTTGCGCGTCCGCGCCCATTGAGAGAATGTGGACACTGCGCGTGCGCGTACAATGCGCTTAAGCGGGGATGAGCAGAAAGAGGAAGGGACGCGTGCGCGTACCGTGCGCGCACGCGTGCATGGAGTTGGGCCAGGGGCTTAGAGTTGGCCCAGATCAGGCCTAACTCTCTGGAAAATGGCCTGAAGGTTGCGCTACTAGAACTGCGCGCACGCGGCATGTGCGCATCCGCGTGTATTGACAGTTTATCGTAGGGCGCGCAAGCGCGATGCGTGCGCTCGCGTGTTTTCCTGCTTTTTGGCATATATGCACGCACGCGGCCTGTGCGCGTCCGCGCGAGGTGAGTTGAGCTGGGGGCTTAAAGTTGGCCCAGATTTAGCGCAACTCTCTGGATATTGACCCAGAAGTTGCACCAGCGAATCGACGCGGACGCGGCAAGTGCGCGTACGCGTGTAGTTCCCCATAGCTGTATGTGCGCGTACGCATGTAGCGCGCGTCAGCGTGGAATGAGTTGGGCTGGAGGCATAACGCTGGCCCAGGAGAGGCCCAACTCTCTGGAATGTGGCTTGTGGTTCATGCGCGTCAGGACGCGTACGCGCACGTTGCGCGCGCGCGTCCATGCCCTTTTCTTCATCTCTTTTTTTTTGGAAGAAAAACTTGCTGGGCGCTTCCCTTAGTGTTCACAACTCTTATTCACTCAACCATCATACAATTCACAAAAATGCAATTTTTGATATTATTCATCTACTACTAAACATAACATGCATGTGACTAAGCTAACAATTAAATTGTACAAACAAATTATGTGAAACATCTACCTACAATGGTAACTCAAATCACTTATTAGGCAAATTTAAAAGGGAATGGAAAGAGTTTACCATGATGGGGTGTCTCCCACCTAGCACTTTTAGTTTAAGTCCTTAAGTTGGACATTTTAGATGCTTATTGTCATGGTGGCTTATGTTTGTACTCATCCTTGAATCTCCAAGGATCTTTGCTCCTCAATTGATTGACAGAATTTCCAACCATATTCATCAAGCTTGGGCAAAGTTCAACCCAAGATATGAGTCTCCATAGTTGGTCTTCATATAGCGAACCGGGATCCCATATCTTATCTTCACACCCATCTTCGATTTGATCTTCATACTTTTTCTTTCCGGGTGGTTGACATATAGAATTCTCTTTAACATACCAAACTTTCTGTTGAGACCCATGCAATGTGATATTCTTCCAATCATCGTTCCTATGCCTTGAAATTTTGACCTTAATGAGCCTAATTCCTAACTTGCAACCACTACACAATTCTCTTTTTCCTTTAAGTCCACAAAGAGCTCTAAGTTGTCCATTATTTTCAATCAAACCATATTCAAGTGGGAAATTAAAGCTTAGAGATAGAGATTTTACCCACTTAAATGTTGTATTGGATGGTAACTTGGGAAGGGAGACCTCCCTACACTTAGACAATGCAAGGTCTACTTCCTTGTGCTCTTCTTTGTTTATTTCCACCTCTTTGCGAGTTTCCTTGATTTCAACCTTTCCCTTTTTATCACATAGCTTGGTGTTGTCTTCAAGAACTTTGATTTCTTGCCTAATGGGAGGTGGTTCAATTTTGGATAGGAATTCATTGATGAATAAATCCATTTCTTGGTCAACCTCTTCATATTCTTCAATTTCGATATACACCATGCCCTTCTCATCTTCCTTGGGAGGTTGTGCACACTCTTCTATAATTTCAACTCCATGTCCAACGGGTGAGGATTCCATTGTAGAGAGCAATTCATCTATGATTGAATCCATTTCTTGATAAGCCTCTTCCAAGTCTCCAACGATGATATGCCTTGGAGGTTGCGCACCTTCTTCAACTTCTATATCAAGCTCCTTGGAAGAGTGCTCCATAAGGCTACATTCCCTTGGACTCTCAACATCTCCTAAATCTTCAACCACTTCTTCCATTTCTTCAATGATTATAGGTTCCTCTAGTTGCTCCAATACGAAATTTGACTCCTCCTTCTCCACCGAATTTTCCAATGTCTCCTTCATGCTTTGCTCTTCTTTTGACTTTTCACATGTGGTCACGGAAGTACCTTGAGTATTCAAGCATTGGTGGGCTAAAGTGTGCACCACCTTGGTCAAATTGGTCACAAACTCAAGTGTATCCCGCTTCATGGCTTCTTGTCCATGGAGTAACAAAGTGAGAGAATCGTCTATTGAGGCTTGTGGTGAGTAGGAAGGTTCATTATTTTGGAGAGAGGGTTCATAGTAGGAAGGTGGTTCTTCTTGGTAAGGGTATGGAGATGGTGGGTATTGAGGTGGTTTTTGGGAGTAATCTTGATATGGTTGTGGTGATTCTAGAGGTTCTTGCTCATTATGGCCATAAAAATATGGTATGGATGATTGGTTATATGATGGATATGGATCATAGGGTGCGGCTTGGTGATGAAAGGCTTGTGAGAATGGTTGAGGTTCATGTTGAGGATAAGAATCATAAGCATATGGTGGTGGTGCTTGATCATCACAAAAGGAGTCACCATAGCCATTGAATTGACATGTATTAGGATGGTAATTATACCTATAAGTATCCGGGGGTTGTTGCCAATAGGAGTGATCAATTCCTTGAGGCTCCTCCCATCTTTGTTGGTTCCATCCATAATGAGTGTCATCATTGAAGTTCATATTTCCTACAACACAATTAGAACCAAACTCATAGCCAAAGTGAGAATTCATTATGGAAAAACAAAATAAAACTAACAAAATCTAGTAAACAAGCAAATGACAAACTATTTACACTATTTACATATGTACAATAACCAATAACATAACACCATTGCTCATCCCCGGCAACGGCGCCATTTTGACGATTGGATTTTTGACGGTTTAGAATTTCACAAATGAAATCTCGTTGCAAGTATAGTTTCTAAACCAATCACTAATCCTTTCATGCAAAAAGTTGTTTGTCACTAGTACAAACCCCTAAAATTTATAAACCGAAGTATTCAAACCTCGGGTCGTTCTCCCTAGGAATTACAATAAAGTGTCTTGTTATTGGTTGTGAGTTATTTTGGGGTTTTGGATGAGAGGCATGAAAGATAAATGGCAAGAAAGTAAACTAATGGCCAAAAGAGCTCTTGGCAAGATATGAGAACTAGAAGTCTCATCCTAGTTATCCTTCTCAATTGTGATGAGAATTGTTCATGAATTATGGAAGAGATAACAAAACCATGCTAATTCTTAGGCTAAATGTGACAAGAGGTTATCAAAATGTTCTAAATTCAATGCAAAACAAACCGTCAAATTGGGGTTTGTCATATAACCAAGACCCGGCCGAGTTTTTCTCTGCAAGTTTTTGAATGTCTTTTGCAAGGATTTCATGAACCTTCACCTCTCCTCCCACAATAATGCAATGCAACATAACAGCTCTCTTCCTGTTGACTTCTGAGGTGTTTACTGTGCCCAGAATTGATCTTTTCAATAGCTCATACCATCCCTTTGCTTCCGGGGTAAGGTTTCCTCTCCTCAGATACTTGTATTTGTTCTTGGCATCTCCTTCCCACTCTGAGTTCTCCATACAAATATCTCTAGAAATTCTATCATAATCCGGATCTCCATTTACCCTTTGGTGATATCCAGGTTCACTAAAGCGGACTGATTTTAGTCCCAAGACTTTCTTGATGGCGTCTGAGCTAAAGTCTACTTCCATCCCCCGTACATAACTCTTGTACATTGGGGCTTCACCCGTGTTAAGTCTTGGTATATTGGCATAGAACTCTCTTATGATATTTGCATTGACTCGAGTGATAGGTGAGACGAGTTCTTCCCATTTCCTCTTTCTAATCTTGTCCTTCATTTCTTGGCACCCTTCATCTGGTAGTAAGAAAGGAACCTCTGGATATATCTTCTTCTCATTCATCCATTGAAGTTGTAATTGATGGAACCAAGATCTAAATCTCCATCGGTCATATTCAGGTGTACTCTCCTCCATCATGGGATCTTTCCCTTTTCTTCGTTTGGTTCTTGAGGTAGAGGCCATGATCACTTGGTTGGTTGATCTCTTTGGGATTAAAGGGAGTGTGAAGAAAGTTGGAGATTTTGACAAGAAAAGTGATTGAGGCTGAGCTTATATGATGAAGAGTGATGATGGGAATGGAGTTTGAATGGTTGGAGTGTAGAGGTGTGCAACTATTCGGTTATGTGCATGGCTTGAAGGTGGTGTGTTACTTAAATGAACAATGGAAGGCTGGGATGCAAGTGGATACTATGTGAATCAAAGGTGTGCATGTGAGAGTGAATGAAAACAAAACTTGCTTCTTCAATTGTCTCTACCGTGATCATTCCAAGGAGTGGCAGATTCACTTTTTGAGACATGTGATGATGGGATTTTGTCCTCATGCTATGCTCTCCCTTTGTCTTGTCTCTTTCATTGAGTGTTCTTTGACCACCTAGTCATCACAACAAGACATCAAGGATCAACATTATCAACCCGTGGCAAGAGTGCTTCCTTTATTCACAACTATATGAACTCTCATTCCTTCTATCCATTGTAACCGTGACTTTTCTTGGAGGACACCAAACTTAATGTTTGGTTATATAGTTTAAAAATGTTTCTTCCTCCAACTAGTGTTCTTGAAATCCCAATGTCACTCTTGGTTAAATGTTTATAAGAAATGTTTTTATCATAATTTTTTCTTTTTCTCTCTTTTTTTTTTCATGAAGGATCAATTGTGCCCCTTAATCAGTGCATCACGGTTTGATGAATACCAAACTTGTCTCTTATTAAGGGGTAAATGTGAGATGCTAGTAGTTAATCACAATTGATGCCTTCATCACAGAATATGATTTCTTTTCAATTGTGAAATCTCAGAAAGTGACAACGTATGATCATTGGTGCATGATTTTTAATTTTCATGAAAAGAAGAACACTAAACTTAATGTTTGGTCATATGCTTCATCAGGATAACTAAGCATATAGTATGAAAATGTTTGTAACACTGGTTTGGTGTGCTTGAAGGCACACCAAACTTTAGAAGTCTTAGCATATGTTTCAAAAAAAAATAAATGCATGCATTCATTAAGTACGTTCATGAAAAGAAAAAAAATTCATGCTCAGGTGATCATAGCTTATTGAATTTAAAATGACATAAATCTTAAATCATGGGTTGCCTCCCATGGAGCGCTCTTTTATTGTCACTAGCTTGACATTGGGGCTTTCTTTTATGGTGGTTGATGATTGTAGTGCCTCAACTTGTCTCCCCTGACTGTAATCCTCCTCTTTGTTCTCTGGTGTTCAATTTCAGCATGCTCCAATGAGAGTATATTGTTGACAGTGTAATAGTCATCAGTTTGTTGGCTTGCTCCCAGTTGTTGATATATCAATTGCACTTTGTCACCTTTGGAAAGCCCTTCTGTTGGAATCTTCCTGTTCTTCCAACCCCTTTTTGTTTTGTTTCTGTGTTTCTTGCTTCCTTTTGTTAACCTTTCCTTTTTGGCCGTAGGCTCACTTTGGAGATCTCTCTTCTCAGTGGCTAATACTCTAATATCCTCTTGAACTTCTTCATCATTCTGCACAATCTTTTGCCTTGGGATGTTGCTGTGAATCACCTTGTTGCTTTCTTTCTTTAACTGTGATTCTTCCTTGTCGAGTTCCATATAGTCTTTCTTTTCATCACTGAACTGCGCTTCTGGTACTACTTTCAGAGTGACACTCTTATCATGCATTCTGAGAGTTAATTCTCCTTGCTCTACGTCTATGATAGCTTTAGCAGTGGCTAAGAACGGTCTCCCAAGTATGATGGAGTCACTTTCATCTTCATCTGAATCTAGAACCACAAAGTCTGCAGGGTATATGAATTTGTCCACCTTGACTAGAAGGTTTTCAATTACACCCCTGGGGTATACCATTGACTTATCTACCAGCTCTAAGGACATATGGACCGGTTTAACTTCCTCTATATGCAGCTTTTTCACCAAAGAGGAGGGAATTAAGTTAATACTTGCTCCTAGATCGCACATTGCCTTAGTGAAGGTTAATTTCCCAACAGTGCAAGGCAGCAAGAAGCTCCCTGGGTCTTCAAGCTTAGGAGGAAGCCCTTTTTGAATCAAAGCCCTGCATTCCTCAATAAGCAGTATGGTTTCTTTCTCATTCCAACTTCTTTTCTTGTTGATAAGCTCCTTCAAAAACTTGGCATACAGAGGCATTTGCTCAAGTGCTTCAGCAAAGGGAATATTGATTTCCAGCTTTTTGAAAGTCTCAAGGAACTTATGAAAATGTTGGTCCTTAGTCTCTTTGCTGAATCTCTGGGGATATGGCAGTGGAGGTGTGATGCTTTTTCCTACTTGCTGCTGTCCCTGAATCACTTCTTTTGAATTGTGTGGCTGGTTGTTCTTTTCTTTGAGTTTCTCAGTGCTCTTGTTTGGCATCACAACTTGATCCTTGGCTTCATCTGCCTTTGTTTGTTTTTCATCTTCTATTGGTCTTTTGCTGCTTTCTGCTTGCTTCTTTGTAGTGTCATTGTTGCTCATCAATGTTCTCCCACTCCTTAATTGTATCGCCTTGCATTCTTCCTTAGGATTTGGGATTGTGTCACTCGGCAGTGAGCTTGAAGGTCTCTCAACAGAAATTTGCTTGGAGATTTGCCCAATTTGCCTCTCTAGGCTCTTCATGGAGGCTTCATGGTTCTTGGTTGTCATTTCCTGGTGTTTCCACATTTTGTCTATCAAGGTTTCCAAGTTGGTGAGTCTTTGAGATTCAGGTGATACTTGTGGTGGGTTGTGAGATGTGGATGGTGGATGGTAGGCATTTTGGTTAGTGGGTTGGTTATTAGATTGGTAATGGTTGAGGTTGGGGTAGTTGTTTTGAGGTTTTCTGTAGGGGTTTTGGTTAGTTTGCTGCTGGTTGTGGTTTTGGTTGTTTCTTGAAGTGTTTTGGTTTGAGTTCCTCTGCCATGGTTGTTGGTTCTGGTTGTGATTATCTCCCCATCTGAGGTTT
This sequence comes from Arachis ipaensis, assembly GCF_000816755.2. Taxonomy (NCBI): domain Eukaryota; kingdom Viridiplantae; phylum Streptophyta; class Magnoliopsida; order Fabales; family Fabaceae; genus Arachis; species Arachis ipaensis. The sequence continues at coordinate 89,560,429 of NC_029785.2, forward strand.
GGGTGGTTCTTCCAGGATGGATTGTATGTATCACCATACACTTCATTTGGTCCTTGGTTGTGCATATACTGCACTTGCTCTTGTTGTTGTTCTTCTTGGTTCTCCTCATTCTGCCCCATGTGGATGATGGTTGGCTTGTGTTAACTGCTGCAACTTGGAGACTATCAATCCTCTTGGCCATCTGCTCAAATTGTTGTTGAATTTGCTGCTGCATCATTTTGTTCTGAGCTAGAATTGAGTCCACTCCTTCCAACTCCATCACTCCCTTCCTCTGTGACGGTTGGCGTTGCCTTGGGTGAGCAAAGAAATATTGGTTGTTGGCCACCATATCAATGAGATTTTGGGCTTCCTCTGCTGTTTTCATCAGTTGCAATGATCCTCCAGCTGAGTGGTCAAGTGATTCTTGAGCCTTTAGAGTGAGTCCTTCATAGAAGTTCTGTAATCTGTCCCACTCACTGAACATTCCAGGTGGACACTTCCTGATTAGCGCTTTGTATCGTTCCCATGCCTCATACAAGGGTTCAGCATCCATTTGTGTGAATGTTTGCACTTCACTCTTCAATCTAATAACCCTTTGAGGTGGGTAAAACTTGGCAAGGAACTTGGTTACTAGATCATTCCAATTGTTGATGCTGTCTCTTGGGAAGGATTCCAACCATTGAGTGGCCTTGTCTCTGAGAGAAATGGAAATAACAGTAGCTTGTAACTGTCAGGGTGCACACCATTGGTTTTGACAGTGTAACAAATCCTCAAGAAGGTGGATAAGTGTTGGTTAGGGTCTTCAAGTGATCCTCCTCCATAGGAACAATTGTTTTGAACCAAGGTGATGAGTTGTGGCTTTAGTTCAAAGTTATTTGCATTAACATTTGGGGTAAGAATGCTACTCCCACAATGTTTAGGATCTGCACTTGTGTAGGAAGCCAAAACTCTTCTCTGTGGTGGATTATTGTTGTTATTGGCTACTCCTTCAGGATTAGATGGATCTCCTTCCATCTCGTGATATTCTTCCTCAGATTCTTCCTCTCCAACAATATTTTTCCCTCTTTCAGCTCTTCTTAGCCTTCTAAGAGTTCTCTGGTCAGTTTCAGATAAAACAGAAGTGGTTCTCCCTGTACCTGACATACAAACAAAACAAAAGAAACACCACCAGTAACACTTCGATCTGTTGCCAGAATGAAGTTTAGTTAGCTTAAGAAAAAATTCAAACAGTTAGTGTGTTAGTCAAAAATTTGAGAAACAGAAAATAAAAATGCTAGATCTAGATCTCCACTTCACTTAATCATTGTCAATCTATTTCAATCCCCGGCAACGGTGCCAAAAACTTGATGTGTATTTTCGGAAAACTAAAAACGAATTCCAAACACACAAAACTCACCGGCAAGTGCACCGGGTCGCATCAAGTAATAAAACTCACGGGAGTGAGGTCGATCCCACAGGGATTGAAGGATTGAGCAATTTTAGTTTAGTGGTTGATTTAGTCAAGCGAATCAAGATTTGATTTGAGTGGTTTGTATTCGACAGAAGCTAAATTGCATGAAATTAAAAGGGAGAAGGACAATTGCAGAAAATTAAAGAGCAAAGAAAGTAAATAAGCTGAATCTTAAAGAACAAGTAATGTAAATTGCAGAAAATTAGAACGCAAGAAATGTAAATTGCAGAATCTTAAAGTGCAAGAAATGTAAATGGCTTGAATTGTAAAGGGAATTGGGAAGTGGATTTGCAGAATTTAAACAAGGAAAAGTAAAATTGCAACAAGCAGGGAAGTAAAAGATGGATTTAATTGCAGTAGATCTCAAACAGAAAACGTAAATCGCTTGAAGAAGCGTTCAACAGAGAATCTTCCCAGGGTGTGCAAGTGTGGCGCCAACGTTTGCCAAAAAGTTTGAGGCAAACGTTGGCGCAAGCTTTTCTCCTCCAGAGTGTTGGTTTTGTGATGCCAACGTTTGCCAAAAAGTTTGAGGCAAACGTTGGCTCAAGCTTTTCTCCCAAAAGTTTGAGCTAAAGTTTGAGGCAAACTTTGGCTCAAGCTTTTTTCCTCTAGTATGTTTTCAACTCTTTTAAAAGTTTGAGCTAAAGTTTGAGGCAAACTTTGGCTCAAACTTTTTGTTCTCTCTTGCTCCTAGCCATTCCTTCTTTCTTCAACCTTCTTCAAAACTCTTTTCACCTATCATTAATCAACCAAACACATCAAAGCTTTGCTTAAAATCATGAGTTTGATATTCTTTCATAATATATGACAATTATAGCATAAAATCTCATGAAATTGCATTAATTCATCCATGGTTGATTAAATCAAAGGAAACATGGAAATCTACCCAATTGGCTTGCTTATGGCTTAAGAAAGTGCATAAAATCAATTGAAAACAAAAGAAAAAGGCTAGTGAAACTAGGCTAAGATGACTTGTCATCAGTCATCTTGTAAATCTCAGTCAGGCGGATTCAAATGGTTATAGAGTTTTAATAATTAAAAGATAAATAAAACGTAAAATAGGATAGAGATACTTATGTAATTCATTGGTGAGAATTTCAGATAAGCGAATGGAGATGCGTTGTTCCTTCTGAATCTCTGCTTTCCTACTGCTTTCATCCAATCCTTCATACTCCTTTCTATGGCAAGCTGTATGTTGGGCATCATGACGATTGGATTTTTGACGGTTTAGAAATTCACAAATGAATTCTCGTTGTAAAGTATAGTTCCTAAACCAAACAATAATCCTTTCATACAAAAAGTTGTTTGTCACTAGTACAAACCCCTAAAATTTATAAACCGTATCTAAATGAATGCAAGTTCTTGGTCAAAATAAATCAATTCCCAAGAAACATATATGCACAAGGGCTAAGGACTAGCAAGTCCAATCCACAATTGAATTGAGTTATTAAATATTTTTACAAACTTGCATGAAGAATGATGATCATAGGTGAAAACATGTAATCGAGCATCAAACCCTCACCGGATGTGTTTGCACTCTATTCGCTCAAGTGTTTAGGGTTGATTCACTCAATTCTCCTCTATTTCATGCTTTCCAAGATTTGTTTTTCTTCTAACAATCAACATTTATTTCATGCATGCATACAAGTATCATGAGGTCTTTTCATTGGTTGTAATGGGGCTAGGGTCAAGGTAGGATGCATATTTGGTCAAGTGAGCTTGAAATTTGAATCTTTGATAAGCTTAAACTTCCCACCTAACCTATGACATCCTATACAATTAAGTTCTAATCTAGCTACCCATTCTTCACTTTTTCACATACTCATGCATTTTCTTTTTCATTTCACAACACTTATGCATTGATTTTATTGGACCTTGCCTTGGGGCATTTTGTCCCCTTTTTATTATTTTTTTCTTCTTTTTTTTTTCTATTTTTTTCTTTTCCATATTATTTTTCTTTTCTTTTTCATTTTTTTTCTCATTTTTTTTCTTTCTATATACAAGAGCATCAATGCATAAGGTTTTACATTTGATCAATACATGAGTATATACCCAATTCCCAATATTTTCAATAACAATACAAAATACCCTTTTATTCACCCAATGTCCCAAGGTTCCCACACTTGAATGATACTCACACACACTAGCCTAAGCTAATCAAAGATCCAAATTAAGGGACAATTATTGTTTTTCGCTTTAAGGCTTGTAATGTGCTAAAATAAGAATAAGTGGGTTAAGCGTAGGCTCAAATTTGGTTAACAAAGGAAGATAAAAGGTACGGCTATTTGGGTAAGTGAGCTAATAAAATGATGGCCTCAATCATATAAATGCATGAATACACAAAATAATGGACATAAAGAATCAAACAAATCAAAGATTACAATCATAGAAAGAGAATAATGCACACAAGAAGGAAAAATAAGTGGTTATAAGATGTAACCACACCCACCGTTAGGCTCAAATCTCACTTGCTTATGTTCTTAGCTCAAAAACATGATCCACAATATATATAATTCAAGCAAGTTCTATGAAAAGTTTTCACTCAAATCAATTGAGATGCCCTATAGATAGAAATCTTGAAAATTTTCATTATTTTGACTAAGCTTATTGTGTATACATATGCAAAAATAAGAAAATGAAAGTAAAAATCCTAAAATCCTAAAATGAAATGCAAAAGTGTTGGGATTAGAAATTTGTCACCCAAAATCGCCGACCGATCGGACGACCTCCCCACACTTAAAAGTTTGCACCGTCCTCGATGCACTCAAAGATGAGCAAGGGGGTACGGCGACTCTCCGGATTGCTATGTGTTCCTTCTTCCGCTTCCATGGTTGCTTGTGGTGCATTCATTATGAAAAACAAAAATATAACACCATAAGATGAGAAGATATAAAAGCAAGGAAGCATACATTGTTGGAATGAGGTAAATCACTAGAATGAGGTGAGTGAATTAGTGTGACATTAAGAAATATTAGGTGTGTGAATTCTAAATTGCGCGGTTTAGAATACACATTAGCATAAAAGCTATGTCACAAAAGAAGCATGCACTTCACTTATCCTAGTGTGCTTGAGATGCTTTAAGTAAGCTTGTAAGGTAAGACAAGCATTAGAGAAGCATGAAAGCATTCAAGTCAAACATATGGATGGATATAATCATGAACACAATGCATTAAGGTAAATGCACAACATCATCCATCAAGAGGTTGCCTAATCAAAGAATACGGTTCCAAATCACATGGTGGCTAGCTACAACATGCAATTCAAAAGAGTTATAAGCTCGAAGACAATTCTCATCACTTGGTATTTTTTCAAAAGGTAAGCATGAAGAACTCAAAACCAAGTAACAAAATATAACCTCAATCATAGAATCCAACAAAGATTATCTAAAAACATTCATGCTAAAATAGCATTTAGGCAATAAGGGGTATAGCAATGTATAGTAAACAAAGTCAATACTCCAACACTTATGATGAAAAGAGAGAAAATAAAATGAAAACTAAACTAAAACTGACTAATCAACTAACCAACTAACTAATTTGTTAACTAAAATAAATGGTTGTCAATGGTGTTTGGAAGTGTTGGATGAGGGGTAGGAGAAAGGAGAAGGAAAGAAATAGAAAGCGGAGAAGAAAAGAAATGTGGTGAAGGAAGGAAATCTGCGCGTACGCGCGCATGGCGCGCGCGCGTCGTTGGCTTATTTCGAGAGTGGCGCGTACGCGTCATGTGCGCGAGCGCGCAAATAGGTTTGTGCCAAAGGCACAGTGCTAGCGCAGCTGAGGCACAACTCTCGGGTCAATGTATGGAGGAATGAAATTTTGCAATCCACGCGTACGCGTACATGGCGCACGCGCGTGGATGGTCGAAAACACTTGATACATGCGTACGCGCACGGTGCGCATACGCGTGGATGGTGCTCTGTTTTTCAACAATTTTTTTTTTCTATGTTTTTGCACCAATCCAAGCATTCTAAACCTCCAAACAGCTACCAAAATACCATAAAACCTTATTTAACCTACTAGACTACCAAATATACTCAACAAAATCAATCAAAACATGAATTTAAACTAATTTTACCAATATATACAAAAGAGAAAAAGGAAAGATATTACCATGGTGGGGTGTCTCCCACCTAGCACTTTTGTTTATTGTCCTCAAGTTGGACTTATGGGGAGCTCCTCTCAAGGTGGCTTGTGCTTGAAGCTATCCTTGAACATCCACCAATGCTTGAATCTCCAATAAGCTCCATTCTTCAATTTTAATATCTTCAAGCCTTGATGGAGTTCTTCACAAACCATGGGCTCCCAAAATTGATCCTCATGTATTCCCGGATCCCATATCTTATTTCCACACCCATCTTCAAGTTGATTATCATTATTCCATTTGGGTGGCATGACCTTAGGATTCTCAATAAAGTGACCAAACATTCTCCTAGACCCAAACAATCTAGCTCTACACCAAACCTTGCAATTAAGCTTTGAACATGCAACCATAATGAGCCTAGAATAATGTTTCCAACCACTAGCCATTTCCTTTTTGCTTTTAAAGCCACAAATATGTCTAAGTTGACCATCCGTCTCAAGAAAACCATATTCAAGGGGAATAATAAAGCTTGAGTATAAGGAATTTACCCACTTGAATGAAAGAATGGATGGTGGTGGCTTGGGGAGAGGTATCTCCAATGTGCTTGCAAGCTTTACTCCCTTGTGTTCTTCCTTATTAATCTCCACCTCTTCATAAGCTTCTTCACTTCCAATCCTTTGTTCATCAATTTCATCTAACTCTTCCTCATCACTCAAATCATAAATGGGAGGTTGAGAGAAATCTACCTCCACATTGCTTTCTATCTCATTGGGAGAAGGTTCTTCAAATTCAAAGGATTCACCACCAAGATGGTTGGATGCATGATCTTCATCACCAAGGGAACTCAATTCTTGCTTCATTCTCTCCAAGTCTTCATATAGAATATGCCTTGGAGGTTGTGCACATTCTTCCTCAACATCAAATTTACTCTTCTTGGAGGGATTTTCTTTGATTTTAGCTTCCCATGGAAGTTCCGCATCTCCTAAGTCTTCAACCACTTCTTCCTCTTCTTCAATGGTCATAGGTTCCTCCAATTGTTCTAACACAAAGTAGCATTCCTCCTTTTCCACCGGAGTTTCCAATCTTTCCTTCATGCTATGCTCTTTAATTGGTTCTCCACATGTGATCATGGGAGTGCTTTGAGTGCTCAAGCATTGGGAGGCTAAAATGCTTACTACCTTGGTCAAGGTAGCCATAAATTCTAGTGTCTCCCTTTGCATTTCTCCTTGCCCTTGAAGTATAAGGGTAAGGGTTTCATCCATTGAGAATTACGCGTGCGCGTACTTTGCGCGTGCGCGCCACCATACGTGTAGCAACTATGGCAAATCTTATATCGTTTCGAAGCCCCGGATGTTAGCTTTCCAACCTAACTAGAACCGCATCATTTGGACCGCTGTAGCTCAAGTTATGGCCGATTAAGTGCGAAGAGGTCGGCTTGACAGCTTTCCGGTTCTTTCATTTCTTCATGAGTTCTCCAATTTTTCATGCTTTCTTTCTTCATTCCCTTGATCCAATCTTTGCCTCCTAAACCTTAAATCACTTAACAAACATATCAAGGCATCTAATAGAATCAAGGTGAATTAAATTTAGCTATTTTGAGTCCTAAAAAGCATGTTTTCACATTCAAGCACAATTAAAGGAGAATATACAAAACCATGCTATTTCTTGAATAAATATGGGTAAAAGGTGATAAAATCCCCAAAAATCAATACAAGATAAATCCTACAAATGGGGTTTGTCACATCACTGTTGTCAATGGCTACATTCCGTCCTCTCAGTGAAAATGGTCCAAATGCGCTGTCACCGAATGGCTAATCATCTGTCGGTTCTCGATCATGTTGGAATAGGATTCAGTAATCCTTTTGCGTCTGTCACTACGCACAGCACTCGCGAGTTTGAAGCTCGTCACAGCCATCCCTTCCCAGATCCTACTCGGAATACCACAGACAAGGTTTAGACTTTTCGGATCTCAAGAATGTCTGCCAATAATTCTAGCCTACACCACGAAGACTCTGATCGTAGATCAGGAGGCTAAGAGATATGCATTCAAACTTGTTTGCATGTAGAACGGAAGTGTTTGTCAGGCACGCGTTCATAAGTGAGAATGATGATGAGCGTCACATAATCATCACATTCATCATGTTCTTGTGTTCGAATGAATATCTTAGAGAAGAAATAGGCTTGAATTGAATAGAAAAACAATAGTACTTTGCATTAATTCATGAGGAACAGCAGAGCTCCACACCTTAATCTATGGTGTGTAGAAACTCCACCGTTGAAAATACATAAGTGATAATAGTGTTCATTGGCTTCGGCCCCAGAGGGAAAACCAGAATAACCAAGACCATAAAGGTGGTCAGAAGGACTCCAAAGGTGGTCCAAAGACTCTGAATACAATAGTAAAAAGTCCTATTTTTACTAAACTAGTTACTAGGGTTTACAGAAATGAGTAAATGATGCAGAAGTCCACTTCCGGACCCACTTGGTGTATGCTTGGGCTGAGCATTGAAGCTTTCATGTGTAGAGGTCTTCCTTGGAGTTGAACGCCAGTTTGTAACTTGTTTCTGGCATTTAACTCTGCTTTGCAACCTGTTTCTGGCGTTTAACGCCAGAATAGGGCAGAAAGATGGAGTTGAACACCATTTTGCGTCATTTAAACTCGAAAAAAGTATGGACTATTATATATTTATGGAAAGCCTTGGATGTCTACTTTCCAACGCAATTGAGAGGGCACCATTTGGACTCCTGTAGCTCCAGAAAATCCACTTTGAGTGCAGGGAGGTCAGAATCCAACAGCATCTGCAGTCCTTCTTCGGCCTCTGAATCTGATTTTTGCTCAAGTCCCTCAATTTCAGCCAGAAATTACCTGAAATCACAGAAAAACACACAAACTCATAGTAAAGTCTAGAAATGTGATTTTTATTTAAAAACTAATAAAAATATACTAAAAACTAACTAAATCATACTAAAAACTATGTAAAAATAATGCCAAAAAGCGTATAAATTATCCGCTCATCACAACACCAAACTTAAATTGTTGCTTGTCCCCAAGCAACTGAAAATCAAATAGGATAAAAAGAAGAGAATATACTATAAACTCCAAAATATCAATGAAACTTAGCTCCAATTAAATGAGCGGGACTAGTAGCTTTTTGCCTCTGAACTGTTTTGACATCTCACTTTATCCCTTGAAGTTCAGAATGATTGGCATCTATAGGAACTCAGAATTCAGATAGTCTTATTGATTCTCCTAGTTCTGTATGTTGATTCTTGAACACAGCTACTTTATGAGTCTTGGCCGTAGCCCTAAGCACTTTGTTTTCCAGTATTACCACCGGATACATAAATGCCACAGACACATAATTGGGTGAACCTTTTCAGATTGTGACTCAGCTTTGCTAGAGTCCCCAATTAGAGGTGTCCAAGGTTCTTAAGCACACTCTATTTTTGCTTTGGACCTTGACTTTAACCGCTCAGTCTTAAGTTTTCGCTTGACACCTTCATGCCACAAGCACATGGTTAGGGACAGCTTGGTTTAGCCGCTTAGGCCAGGATTTTATTCCTTTAGGCCCTCCTATCCATTAATGCTCAAAGCCTTGGATCCTTTTTACCCTTGTCTTTTGGTTTTAAGGTCTATTGGCTTTTTGCTCTTGCCTTTTGGTTTAAAGAGTTTTTGGCTTTTTTTGCTTGCTTTTTCTTTTTCTTTCTCTTTTTTTTTGCAAGCTTTTGTATTCACTGCTTTTTCTTGCTTCAAGAATCAATTTTATGATTTTTTTAGATTATCAATAACATTTCTCCTTTTCATCATTCTTTCAAGAGCCAACATATTTAACATTCATAAACAACAAATTCAAAAGACATATGCACTGTTCAAGCATTCATTCAGAAAACAAAAAGTATTGTCACCATATCAAAATAATTAAACTAATTCAAGGGTGATTTCGAAATTCATGTACTTCTTGTTCTTTTGTAATTAAAACATTTTTCATTTAAGAAAGGGGATGAATTCATAGGACATTCATAGCTTTAAGACATAGACACTTAAATACTAATAATCATGTAATAAAACACAAACATAAACATAAAGCATAGTAAACGAAAAACAGGAAAATAAGAACAAGGAGATTAAGGAACGGGTCCACCTTAGTGAGGGTGGCGTCTTCCTCTTCTTGAAGAACCAATGGTTCTCTTGATCTCCTCTATGTCTCTTCCTTGTCTTTGTTGCTCCTCCCTCATAGCTCTTTGATCTTCTCTAATCTCATGGAGAATGATGGAGTGCTCTTGGTGTTCCATCCTTAGTTGTCCCATGTTGGAACTTAATTCTCCTAGGGAGGTGTTGATTTGCTCCCAATAGTTCTGTGGAGGGAAGTGCATCCCTTGATGCATCTCAGGGATTTTATGGTGAGGAATTTCCTCATGCTCTTGTTGAGGTCCATGATCTCTTGTTTGCTCCATCCTTTTCTTAGTGATGGGCTTGTCCTCTTCAATGAGGATGTCTCCCTCTATGTCAATTCCAGCTGAATTGCAGAGGTGACAAATGAGGTGAGGAAAGGCTAACCTTGTCAAAGTGGAGGACTTGTCAGCCACCTTGTAGAGTTCTTAAGGTATAATCTCATGAACTTCCACTTCCTCCCCAATCATGATACTATGGATCATGATGGCCTGATCTACAGTAACTTCAGACCGGTTGCTAGTAGGAATAATTGAGCATTGGATGAATTCCAACCATCCTCTAGCTACAGGCTTAAGGTATGGTCTTCTCAATTGAACCGGTTTACCTCTTGAGTCAACTTTCCATTGAGCTCCTTCCACACATATGTCCATGAGGACTTGGTCCAACCTTTCATCAAAGTTGACCCTTCTAGTGTAGGGGCGTGCGTTTTCTTGCATCATTGGCAAGTTGAACGCCAACCTTACATTTTCCGGACTGAAATCTAAGTATTTCTCCCGAACCATGGTAAGCCAATTCTTTGGATTCGGGTTCATACTTTGATCATGGTTCCTAGTGATCCATGCATTTGCATAGAACTCTTTAACCATTAAGATCCCGACTTGTTGAATAGGATTAGAGAGAACTTCCCATCCTCTTCTTCTAATCTCTTGTCGGATCTCCGGATATTCGCTCTTTTTGAGCTTAAAAGGGACCTCAGGAATTACCTTTTTCTTGGCCACAACTTCATAGAAGTGGTCTTGATGGACCTTTGAGATGAATCTCTCCATCTCCCATTACTCAGAGGTGGAAGCAATTGCCTTCCCTTTCCTCTTTTTTGAGGTTTCTATGGCCTTAGGTGCCATTAATGGTTATGGAAAAACAAAAAGCAATGCTTTTACCACACCAAACTTAAAAGGTTTGCTCGTCCCTGAGCAAAAGAAGAAAGGAAGTAGTAGAAGAAGAAGAAAAAGAAGGAGATGGAGGGAGAAGGTGTATTCGGCCAAGGGGGAGTAATAATGGTTGTAATGTGTAAAAATGGAGTAGTGTTGAGGGGTTTATATAGGGGTGGGGGGAAGGGTAGGTTTCGGCCATTAGGGTTGGATTTGGGAGGGAAAAGAATTTGAATTTTGGAGGTAGGTGGGGTTTATGGGGAAGAGTGGATGGATGTGAGTGGTTAAGGGTATTTTTGGGGAAGAGGGATGGAGGTGATTGGTGAAGGGTATTTAGGGAAGAGAGTTATGAAAAAGGTGTGAAGAGGAGAGAAAAAGAGGTGGGCTAGGTGGGGATCCTGTGGGGTCCACAGATCCAGTGAGGTCAAGGACTTAGCATCCCTGCTCCAATTAGGCGTGCAAAATGCCCTTAGAATGCATGTCTGGTGTTAAATGCCAGCTTGCTGCTTGTTTCTGTCGTTTAACGCCAATTCCATGCTCTGTTCTGGCGTTAAACGCCAGTCTGGTGCTTGTTTCTGGCGTTTAACACCAGCTTGATGCTTCTTTCTGGCGTTAAACGCCAGTTTGATGCTTCTTATTGGCATTTAAACGCCAGTAAGCTCTTCCTCCAGGGTGAGCTATTTTTAATGCTGTTTTTCATTCTGTTTTTGATTTTTCAGTTGTTTTTATGACTTCACATGATCATCAACCTAAGGAAAACATAAAATAGCAATGGAAAATAAATAGATATAGTTAAATAACATTGGGTTGTCTCCCAACAAGCGCTTCTTTAAAGTCAATAGCTTGACAGTGAGCTCTCATGGAGCCTCACAAATGATCAGAGTATTGTTGGGACCTCTCAACACCAAACTTAGAGTTTGAATATGGGGGTTCAACACCAAACTTAGAGTTTGGTTGTGGCCTCCCAACACCAAACTTAGAGTTTGACTGTGGGGGCTTTGGTTGACTCTACAGTGAGAGTAGCTTTTCATGCTTCCTCTCCATGGTTACAGAAGGAGATCCTTGAGTATTAAACACAAGGTTGTCCTCATTCAGTTGAAGGACTAATTCTCCTCTGTCCACATCAATCATAGCTTTTGTTGTGGCTAGGAAGGGTCTTCCAAGGATGATGGATTCATCCTCATCCTTCCTAGTGTCTAGGATTATGAAATCAGCAGGGATGTAAAGGCCTTCAACCTTTACTAACAAGTCCTCTACTAATCCATAAGCCTGTTTCATTGATTTGTCTGCCATCTCTAGTGAGATTCTTGCAGCTTGTACCTCAAAGATTTCCAGTTTCTCCATTACAGAGTGTGGCATGAGGTTTATCCCTGACCCAAGGTCACACAGAGCCTTCTCAAAGGTCATGGTGCCTATGGTACAAGGTATAAAGAACTTTCTGGGATCCGGTTTCTTCTGAGGCAATGTCTGCCTTGTCAATGCACTTAGTTCATTGGTGAACAAGGGGGTTCATCCTCCCAAGTATCATTACCAAATAAACTGGAATTCAACTTCATGATGGCTCCTAGATATTTAGCAACCTGCTCTTCAATGATGTCATCATCCTCTTCAGAGAAAGAATAGTCATCAGAGCTCATAAATGGTAAAAGGAGGTTCAATGGAATCTCTATTGTCTCTAGATAAGCCTCAGATTCCTTTGGTTCCTCAAAAGGAAACTCCTTATTAGTCAGTGAACGTCCCAGGAGGTCTTCCTCACTAGGATTCACGTCCTCCTCCTCCTCTCTAGGTTCGGCCACACCAAGTAAGGTTATGGCCTTGCACTCTCTTTTTGGATTCTCTTCTGTATTGCTTGGGAGAGTACTAGGAGGAGTTTCAGTGACTTTTTTACTCAGCTGGCCCACTTGTGCCTCCAAATTTCTAATGGAGGACCTTGTTTCATTCATGAAACTTAGAGTGGCCTTAGATAGATCAGAGACTATATTTGCTAAGCTAGATGGATTCTGCTCAGAATTCTCTGTCTGTTGCTGAGTGGATGATGGAAAAGGCTTGCTATTGCTAAACCTGTTTCTTATACCATTATTAAAGCCTTGTTGTGAGGCTTTTGTTGATCCTTCCATGAGAAATTTGGATGATTTCTCCATGAGGGATTATAGGTGTTTCCATAGGGTTCACCCATGTAATTCACCTCTTCTATTTCAGGGTTCTCAGGATCATAAGCTTCTTCTACTGAAGATGCTTCTTTAGTACTGTTGGATGCGGTTTGCAATCCATTCAGACTCTGAGAAATCATATTGACTTGCTGAGTCAATATTTTATTCTGAGCCAATATGGCATTCAGAGTATCAATTTCAAGAACTCTCTTCCTCTAAGGCGTCCATTACTCACAGGATTCCTTTCAGAAGTGTACATGAACTGGTTATTTGCAACCATGTCAATGAGTTCCTGAGCTTCTGCAGGCGTTTTCTTTAGGTGAATGGATCCACCTGCAGAATGGTCCAATGACATCTTAGATAATTCAGACAGACCATCATAGAATATATACAGGATGGTCCATTCTGAAAGCATGTCAGAAGGATACTTTTTGGTCAGTTGCTTGTATCTCTCCCAAGCTTCATAGAGGGATTCACCTTCTTTCTGTTTGAAGGTTTGAACATCCACTCTAAGCTTGCTAAGCTTTTGAGGAGGAAAAAACTTGGCTAAAAAAGCCGTGACCAGCTTATCCCAAGAGTTCAGGCTATCTTTTGGTTGAGAGTCCAACCATATTCTAGCTCTGTCTCTTACAGCAAATGGGAAAAGTATAATCCTGTATACCTCGGGATCAACCCCATTGGTCTTAACAGTATCACAGATCTGCAAGAATTCAGTTAAGAACAGAAAAGAATCTTTTGATGGAAGTCCATGAAACTTGCAATTCTATTGCATCAGAGAAACTAATTGAGGCTTTAGCTCAAAATTGTTTGCTCCAATGGCAGGGATTGAGATGCTTCTTCCATGCAAGTTGGAATTTGGTGCAGTAAAGTCACCAAGCATCTTCCTTGCATCTCCACCATTGTTATTATTTTTGGCCATGTCTCCTTCTTTTTCGAAAATTTCTGTCAGATTTTCTCCAGAGAGTTGTGCTTTAGCTTCCCTTAGCTTCCTTTTCAGATTCCTTTCAGGTTCAGGATCAGCTTCAACAAGAATGTTCTTATCCTTGTTCCTGCTCATATGAAAAAGAAGAGAATAGAAAAGAAAATATGGAATCCTCTATGTCACAGTATAGATATTCCTTATGTGAGTATAAGAAGAGAGGAATAGAAGAAGGAAAAGATAAAAATTTGAACACAGAAGAGAAGAGTGGGTTCGAATTTTTGAGTAGAAGAGAAGTGTTAGTAGATAAATAAATAATTAGAAAGAGATGAGAGATGGAAGAATTCGAAAATAAAATAAAATAAAAATATTTTTGTTTTTAATTTAAAATTAAAGTTAAAATTCGAAATTTAAGAAGAGAAATAAAATTAAATTAAAATTTAAATCAAATAGTTAATTAAAAAGGAATTTTGGAAAAGAAGTTAGTGATTTTCGAAAATTAGAGAGAGAGAGAATTAGTTAGGTAGTTTTGAAAAAGATAAGAATCAAACAAGATAAGATTAATTGAAAAAAAAGATTTGAAAATCAATTTTGAAAAGATAAGAAGTTAGAAAAGATTTTGAAATTGATTTTGAAGAAGATGTGATTGAAATTTATTTTGAAAAAGATTTGAAAAAGAAATTTAAAAAGATTTGATTTTGAAAATTAAAGTTGATTACTTGACTAACAAGAAACAAAAAGATATGATTTTAAAATTTAAAGATTGAACCTTTCTTACTAGGCAAGTAACAAACTTAAAATTTTTGAATCAATCACATTAATTGTTAGCATTAATTTTGAAAATATGAAATAGAAATAAGAAAAAGATTTTGAAATTAAATTTTGAAAATTTCGAAATTATGAAAGAAAAAATGAAAAAGATTTGATTTTTGAAAAAGATTTGAAAAAGATAGAATTTTTAAATTGAAAATTTGATTTGACTCATAAGAAACAACTAAATTTTAAAAAGTTTTGAAAAAGTCAACTCAAATTTTTGAAAATTTATGAGTGAATAAGGAAAAGATATTTTTTTTATTTTTAAATTTTTAATGAAGAAAGAGAAAAACAATAAAAAGACTCAAAACAAGAAAATTATGAATCAAAACACATGATGCATGCAAGAACACCTTGAATGTCAAGATGAACACCAAGAACACTTTGAATGTCAAGATGAACACCAAGAACTTATTTTTGAAAATTTTTAAGAAAAGAAAAACACGCAAAACACCAAACATAGAAATTTTCAAACTTTAGACACTAACAAATTGAAAATGCATATGAAAAATAAGAAAAGACACCAAACAAGAAAAAATTAAAGATCAAACAAAGAAATTCATCAAGAACAACTTGAAGATCATGAAGAACATCATGCATGAGTTTTCGAAAATTTTAATGAAATTAAAAAGATGCAATTGACACAAGACTCAAACAAGAAACATCAAAATTTTTTGGTTTTTATTATTTTATTAAAATTTTTTGAAATTTTTCGAAAATTAATTGGAAAAAGGAAAGTAAGGATTTCAAAATTTCTAATGAGAATTCCAAGAGTCATGCAATGTTAGTCTAAGGCTCCAGTCCAGGAATTAGACATGGCTTACTAGCCAGCCAAGCTTTCAGTGAAAGCTCCGGTCCAAAACACTAGACATGGCCAATGGCCAGCCAAGCTACAGCATACATAGTTCAAGCATGTGAAGAGGAAGCCTCAGTCCAAAAGAATTTAGATATGGCTTTACAGCCAGCCAGGCTTCAACATGTTATCTTGAAACTCTAGAATTCATTCTTAAAAATTCTGAAGCCATAGAATAATTTATTTTATATTTTTTTTTGAAAATTTTTTCAAAAAAAAAGAGTAAAAACGAAAACTTAAAATTAAAATAAAATTACCTAATCTGAGCAACAAGATGAACCGTCAGTTGTCCAAACTCAAACAATCCCCGGCAATGGCGCCAAAAACTTGGTGCACGAAATCGTGATCGTTCATTTCTTGGCAACGGCGCTAAAAACTTAATAAGCACGTTCTTAATCTTAGTTCTTCTTCACAATCTCGCACAACTAACCAGCAAGTGCACTGGGTCGTCCAAGTAATAAACCTTACGTGAGTAAGGGTCGATCCCATGGAGATTGTCGGCTTGAAGCAAGCTATGGTCACCTTGTAAATCTCAGTCAGGCGGATTCAAATGGTTATAGAGTTTTAATAATTAAAATATAAATAAAATGTAAAATAGGATAGAGATACTTATGTAATTCATTGGTGAGAATTTCAGATAAGCGTATGGAGATGCGTTGTTCCTTCTGAATCTCTGCTTTCCTACTGCCTTCATCCAATCCTTCATACTCCTTTCTATGGCAAGCTATAGGTTGGGAATCACCATTGTCAATGACTACATCCCGTCCTCTCAGTGAAAATGGTCCAAATGCGCTGTCACCGCACGGCTAATCATCTGTTGGTTCTCGATCATGCTGGAATAGGATTCAGTAATCCTTTTGCGTCTGTCACTACGCCCAGCACTCGCGAGTTTGAAGCTCGTCACATCCATCACTTCCCAGATCCTACTCGGAATACCACAGACAAGGTTTAGACTTTTCGGATCTCAAGAATGGCCGCCAATAATTCTAGCCTATACCACGAAGACTCTGATTGTAGATTAGAAGGCTAAGAGATATGAATTCAAGCTTGTTTGCATGTAGAACGGAAGAGTTTGTCAGGCACGCATTCGTAAGTGAGAATGATGATGAACGTCACATAATCATCACATTCATCATGTTCTTGTGTGCGAATGAATATCTTAGAGAAGAAATAGGCTCGAATTGAATAGAAAAACAATAGTACTTTGCATTAATTCATGAGGAACAGCAGAGCTCCACACCTTAATCTATGGTGTGTAGAAACTCCACCGTTGAAAATACATAAGTGATAATAGTATTCATTGGCTTCGGCCCCAGAGGGGGAACCAGAATAACCAAGACCCTAAAAGTGGTCAGAAGAACTCCAAAGGTGGTACAAAGACTCTGAATACAATAGTAAAAAGTCCTATTTATACTAAACTAGTTACTAGGGTTTACAGAAATGAGTAAATGATGCAGAAATCCACTTACGAGCCCACTTGGTGTGTGCTTGGGCTGAGCATTGAAGCTTTCACGTGTAGAGGTCTTCCTTGGAGTTGAACGCCAGTTTGTAACTTGTTTCTGGCGTTTAACTCTGCATTGCAACCTATTTTTGGCGTTTAACGCCAGAATAGGGCAGAAAGCTGGCGTTGAACACCAGTTTGTGTCATCTAAACTCGGGCAAAGTATGAACTATTATATATTTCTGGAAAGCCCTGGATGTCTACTTTCCAACACAATTGACATCGCACCATTTGGACTCCTGTAGCTTCAAAAAATCCACTTTGAGTGCAGAGAGGTCAGAATCCAACCGCATCTGCAGTCCTTCTTCGGCCTCTGAATCTGATTTTTGCTCAAGTCCCTCAATTTCAGCCAGAAATTACCTGAAATCATAGAAAAACACACAAACTCATAGTAAAGTCCAGAAATGTGATTTTTATTTAAAAACTAATAAAAATATACTAAAAACTAACTAAATCATACTAAAAACTATGTAAAAATAATGCCAAAAAGCGTATAAATTATCCGCTCATCACACAGCAACCGGTTGGTCTACCAGCTGAAGGTAGCAATCCGGAAAGTCGCCATACCCCCTTGCTCATCTTTGCATGCACCGAGGACAGTGCAAACTTTTAAGTGTGGGGAGGTCGTTCGACCGATCGGCGATTTTGGGTGACAAATTTCTAATTCCAACACTTTTGCATTTCATTTTAGGTTTTTAGGATTTTTGTGGAGTTTTCTTAATTTTCGCATATATATACACAATAAGCTTAGTCAAAGTAATGAGATTTTTCAAGATTTCTATCTATAGTGCACCAATTGATTTGAGTGAAAACTTTTCATTAAACTTGCTTGAATTATATATATTGTGGATCATGTTTTGAGCGAAGAACACAAGCAAGTGAGATTTGAGCCTAATGGTGTGGTTACATCTTATAACCACTTATCGTCCTTCTTGTGTGCATTATTCTCTTTCTATGATTGTAATCTTTAATTTGTTTGATTCTTTATGTCCATTATTTTGTGTAGACATGCATTTATATGATTGAGGCCATCATTTCATTTAGCTCACTTACCCAAAAAGCCTTACCTTTTATCTTCCTTTGTTAGCCAAAATTGAGCCTACAATTAACCCACTTTGTTATTAATTTAGCACATTACAAGCCTTAAAGCGAAAAAAATAAAAGTCCTTATTTGGATCTTTGATTAGCTTAGGCTAGTGTGTGTGTAACATTCAAGTGTGGGAAAACTTGGGACATTGGGGGAATAAAAAGGTAGTTTTGTAATTTTTGTTGTAAATATTAGGAATTGGGTACATGCTCATGTATTGATTAAATGTATAGACCTTATGCATTGATGTTCTTGTATATAGTTTGAAAGAAAGAAAAAAATGAGAAAGATAAAAGAAAAAGAAAAAAAATATGGAATAGAAAAAGAAAGAAAAAAGAAAAATAAAAGAAACAAAAAGGAGACAAAATGCCCCAAAGCAAGTAAAGCTCAATAAAATCAATGCATATGTGTTGTGAAATGAAAAGAAAATGCATGAGTATGTTAAAAAAGTGAAGAATGGGTAGTTAGGTTAGCTTTTGAATTGTATAGGATGTCATAGGCTAGGTGGGAAGTCTAAGCTTATCAAAGATTCAAATTTCAAGCTCACTTAACCATATATGCATCCTACCTTAACCCTAACCCCATTACAACCAATGAAAAGACCTCATGATACTTGTATGCATGCATAAAATATATGTTGATTGTTAGAAGAAAAACAAATCTTGGAAAGCATGATTAGGGGAGAATTGAGTGAATCAACCCTAAACACTTGAGCGGATAGAGTGCAAACACATCCGGTGAGGATTTGATGCTCAATTACATGATTTCCACCTATGATCATCACTTTTCATGCAAGTTTGTAAAAATATTTAATAACTCAATTTAATTGTGGATTAGACTTGCTAGTCCTTAGCCCTTGTGCATATATGCTTCTTGGGAATTGATTTATTTTGACAAAGCAATTGCATTCATGTAGATAGTTGCATATAGGTAGATTGCATTTAGTTAGATTTCATTGAATAAATGTTGATACCCCTTGTTTCTCTCTTGGTTTAAGCATGAGAACATGCTTGGTTTAAGTGTGGGGAGGTTGATAAACCCCATTTGTAGGGTTTATCTTGTGTTGAATTTAGAGGGTCTTATAATCTTTTCCCACATTTATTCAATGAAATAGCATGGTTTTGTGAATTCTCCTTTAATTGTGCTTAAGAGTGAAAACATACTTTTTAGGCCCTTAATTGTTTAATCTTAATTCACCTTGATTCCATTAGATGCCTTGATATGTTTGTTAAGTGATTTCAGGTTTAGGAGACAAAGATTGGATCAAGGGAATGAAGGAAAAGCATGTAAAAATGGAGAACTCATGAAGAAATGAAGGGATCGCAAAAGCTGTCAAGCCGACCCCTTCGCACTTAATCGACCATAACTTGAGCTACAGAGATCCAAATGATGCAGTTCGAGTTGCGTTGGAAAGCTAACATCCGGGGCTTCGAAATGATATAATATTTGCTATAGTTACATCACGTTTAGGGGGCGCGCACGCACCGATTTTCACGTGATTCATTAAAAGCAAATTAGTGGCCAGCGAATTCTAAAGCCTTGTGGGCCCAATCCAACTCATTTCTGATGCTATTTAACCCAAGAATTGAAGAGGGATGACACACCTAGTCATTAGTTTAGTTTTATTTTAGTTTTCACATGTTTTTAGTTAGTTTCTAGAGAGAGAAGCTCTCTCTTCTCTCTAGAATTAGGAGTAGGTTAGATCTAGATTAGGAATTCTTAGATCTAGGTTAATTTCATGCTTTGATTTACTTTTCCTTTGCAATTTCTTCTTCTTCTACCTTTTCTCTCTCTAGTTTAGCATTTAATTCATGTAATTCTCTACTTTTATGTTGATGCACTTTTGTTATTCTATCTCTCTTTCAATGCAATTTATTATTCATGTTCCTTTATTGTTGATTTGATTTGTTGTTATTTAATTCCTTGCAATTGAGTAGTGTAGATTTACTTTCCTTGCTATTTTACTATGTTTTCCTTTTACGCCTTCCAAGTGTTTGATGAAATGCTTTGTTGGATTTTAGTGTAGATTTACATTCCTTGCAATTTTACTATGCTTTCCTTTTATGCCTTCTAAGTGTTTGATAAAATGCTTAGTTGAATTTTACAGTAGAATTTTATGCTCTTAGCTTGGGAAGGTAACTTAGGAACTCTTGAGTTACTAATGTCCAAGTGATTGACGATTGGGAGCCATTAACGCTAGATCTCACTAATTGATTTGGTGTAGAACTAGGACTTATGAACTTGGATTGACATAGCTCATTTGACTTTCCTTTATTAGCACTACAAGAAAAAGCAATATTTGTAAAAAAAAATTGTTACAGAAAATCAAAATTTTGTAACAAAAAAAGGGGTCGTTGCAGTATGTCCCGTTACAAAAAGTTTTTGTAACAAAAAACGGAACTGTTACAATTCAAAGTGATATCTTGTAACAAATTTTTCTGATACAAAAAACCAAAAGCCGTTACAAACGTGGTAACAAATTTTGATCTTCAAGGTATTTTTGGTGACAATCTATTTTTTCCTATTATAAAATTTTGTTACAAAATGTAACTTGATTTTGTAACTTTTTTTTCTTTAGTTACAAAAACAAAATAATTATTTTGTAATATTTTTTTTAATACAAATTACATGCATAATTTACTAAATTATTTTTAAATTAACTAATATATTAACTATGTTAATAAACAAGTCTACATTCATATAATATGTAAAAACATACATAATTCAAACATGCCTCATTTAGCTAAAATTGTTTTAAAACAAAATAACATTAGTGAGTACATTGATTAGTTCTACAAGTTATATGTCTTACACAAGTTCAACCAAAAGTTAAAAGTTCTAACATAGATTAGTGTCTCTATGAATCAAAATATTCTTGAGCTCTCAATGTAGCATGTGGTCACCATTTCAGCACTCCTGTAAATAAGAAAAACCGAAACAAAAAATTAGAAACAAGATATAACACTAATTATAATTTTTTACATTAAGTTTTATCCAAAATGTTTAGAAAAATTTAGGAAGAACCTCCCCTAAAACTTGGATATTTCCACCGTCTATGGTTCCAACAAAAACAACCAATTCACAACTTATTTCTCAGCCAATGCACAACCAAATTTATCAAACCAAATAATAGGACATTTGTCATTTGTCAACCATGCCACAAGTAAAATGTGATAAATAGATCCATATACAAATTAAATTATGCTAATAATATAGGAATCATCTAGGAATATGTATTAAAACCATAAGCAATTTTAGGAGTACCTTTAGTTATCTAGTTTCTTTCATTGTCAAAGCGCGCTATAAAAGAGTTCACTAGTACCTGGATATAGACATGAACAAACAAGTAACCATAAAGATTTTAACTGATCTTATTTTGGATATAAAGGCTAATCCAACAAGCTAATCCAACAATTTTGAAACACCCCTTAATGCTTTCTATTTTTTTATAAGGTATAAAAGATATAAAAGAAAAGTAATACATAAGGTGAAATAATTCATAAGTTGCAACAGGGTGCTGACAAAGTTAGAAATTCTTTTTCTTTCCAAGCTCAACAACAGAATAATAAGAAGAATTCAACTCAGGAGAATAAACAAAAAAGAGTGACGAACAGCCAAACTTGGAAGAGATTTCGAAGTACGGAGGTCAAGCTCAACAAAATTCAATGCATGATGTTAATTAGACAACATATAATGGGAAACATAAAAAAATGAATAACAATAACAAAATCATATCTAAAGAAAATCAACACAGTTTCTCATCAAAACAACAATTCCATCATAGACAGCAAATTAGCTCCAAACACTTTCAGCAATAATCAAAACTAAAGAAAATCATCCTAACTTAACCACCTATAATCAACTAATAGCAACTAATCTAACTAAGATAATTAACCAAAATTAATCAAACTTAATAAAAATAAAAAAGAAAATGGACAAAAACCTAAAAGCAGAGAACTAGAACAAGGCAAAAAGGGGACAAGGGGTGTTGCAGCTGCGGTGGATGGAGAATGATGCTACAGGCGGCGCTGGCATACTGAAAGAATACTAGCTGAAAATTCATGGTTACCACAAGTTTTACTTAGATAAATAGATTGGGTATTAATATTGCAATTCACATCAAAAGCAGATTTAGTGTCAATATTCTAACTCGCAACTAACTTCATTATATTATAATTTGCAAATACTAGCTCACTTTCTCATGACATTATCTTGAATAAATTTAAAATAAATTCGCCCAACAACATATTTAATTATTTAGAACCAAAATTAGCCTGATGAATGAATAGGAACAAAATTTAAAGCTAACTAAAGAATTTAAACACGCAGAATTGATACAAGGGGGATCAAGTTACAAAAAACGTTGTCAAATCAAATCCAAAATAAGCACAAGGCAAGGCAAATACCTGGTGCTCGGTGAGCCTTTTGTGAATGGCTCTGGTCTTCTTACTTCTTAGGGTGGAGATCATTAGCTTGACTTTTCATTTGCATCCAAAGGCGGTGGAAGCAGCCGAGGCGACGACAATGCGGGCTCACTTGTTGGCGAGTTCGCAGCAGCATGTGAATTTTCAAAAATTCAAAGTCTTACATTTAATATGTTGAAATAAAATTTTTTATTAGTTAAAAAATCTTAAATTTTGTGACAAATAAATAACTTGTTACATAAAATATTGTATTTCGTGACAAATTAATTTTTTGTTACAAAATATTGTAATATTTTGCAACAAAGCAGCAATTCGATACGAAAACCAGCATAATTTGTAACAAAAGAAATCACGTTGTTACAAAATATTGAAATATTTTGTAACAAATTTTTTTATTGTTACGAAAAAAGTATAATTTGTAACAATTTTAAATTTGATACAAATTTTTTGTTACAAATGCTCCATTTTCTTGTAGTGTAGTTAGAGGATGACTTAATGGGGTTGATCCTTGCCAATTCTCATGTTGTGGTTAGTGATAAGAATAGAGATCCTTTACCACCAACCTTTGCCATGACCTTTTTAGTTGTTAGTTTATTTTCATTGCCATTTACATTTCATGTCTCTTATCCCAAAAACCCCAAAACATACCTCATAACTAATAACAAGACATTTTATTGCAATTCCTAGGGAGAACGACCCGAGGTTTAAATACTTCGGTTTATAGATTTTAGGGGTTTGTACTTGTGACAAACAAATTTTTGTATGAAAGGATTATTGTTGGTTTAGAAACTATACTTTACAACGAGACTCTGTTAGTGAATTCTAAACCGTCAAAAGTCTAATCATCAGACGCGCGACACGGCCCACGCGCACGCGTGGCTCTAATTCGATGTCTGTGCGTACGCACGCATATCTTTGCGCACGCACACTAGGCTGAGCTCTTCTCCTTTGTTTTCTTCATGTTTTCTCCCTTTTTACATGCTTTCTTCCACTTCTACCAACCCATTCTTCCCTCTAGGACCTGAAATCACTCAACAAACATATCACGGCATCGAATGAAATAAAAGTGGGATTAAAATCACTAATTTAAGCTTAAAAATGCTTGTTTTCACATTTTGGCACAATCTAGAGAGAGAACACAAAAGTATGCTATATAGGTGAATAAATGTGGGTTTATATGATGAAATCCATCCAATTCAATCCGAAAGTTGTCATCAAATATGGATTCATCAATTCCCCCACACTTAAACAATTGCATGTCCTCATGCTAAACCAAACAAGGAGAATGATCAAAGGAAAACAACTTATTGAATGCAACTATCTATATGCATGAAATTATGTATATACTATACATACCTATATATACTATAGTATCCTATTGAATTGGTAAAAACAAACAATTAAATTCCCAAGCAAGTATATAGACATATAGGGCTAAGTAAAGAAGTAGCTCAATGCAATCAAAATCTAAAGAATTGATTCGACTCATAAAAAAGAAGCAACTTGCAAGAATGCATGACAAGAAGGTATGGAATCATAGAATTGAGTGATCGAACCCTCCCTAGGTGTGTATGCACTCAAATCACTCGGTGTTTAGGGTTTAATCACTCAAGTCTCCTCTAATCATGCTTTCAAGGATTTGCTTTTCATCTAACAATCAACAAGTATTTGATGCATGAGTGCAAGTATCATAAGGTCTTTAGAAGGTTGTAATGGGGTTGGGGTAAGGGTAAGATGAATATATGGCTAAGTGGACTAAAAGATTGAATCTTTGACTAGCTTAAGTATCCAACTCAACCTATATCAATCAAATCACAACAATGCATCCTTGTCACCCATTACTTCTTTTCATACACACATCATGCCGTAGTTCTATTCAAAACACATATGCATTTCTTATTCTTTTTTTTTCTTTGGGATAACTTTTGTCCCTTCTTATTACTATATTTTTCTTTCATTTCTTTTCTTTTTTTCTTTTTTTCTATTTCTTTTTTTTCTTTTTCTATGACAAATGCATATGGTTAAAGCAAATTGATAAAAGAATGTGAACCCATTTTCCAAATTTTTCAATAATTACCCAAAACAAAATTTTTCTCTACCAATGCTTCCCAAAATTTTCCCCACACTTAAATGACACACACATCTCAACCTAAGCTAATCAAAGATGCAATTCAAAGTAATTCATGGTTTTTCGCTTAGGGTTGTGATGTGCAAATAATTAGAACCAAGGGGATTAAAAAGCTCAAAAGGGGTTAACAAGGGTAGATGCAAGGGTAAGGCTATATGGGTGAGTAAGCTTAATTCAAAGATGGCCTCAATCATGCTAAATGCATTCAAGACATCAAACATCGGAAATAAAGAATCAAGCAAAACCAAGATCACAATCATAGAAGGAGAAAAATCACATTGTGAACAAAATTAGTGGTTAGAATGTGTAACCACTCATTAAAGCTCAAAAACTCACAAGGTATTTGTTCTTTCCTCTTCTATGTTTCACAAAAATTCATTCATCCAAGTTTAAAAACAATTTTCCAAATCAATTCAATAGAATGCCCTAAATACAAAATTCTTG
The DNA here is from genome assembly GCF_000816755.2 of Arachis ipaensis. Classification (NCBI taxonomy): domain Eukaryota; kingdom Viridiplantae; phylum Streptophyta; class Magnoliopsida; order Fabales; family Fabaceae; genus Arachis; species Arachis ipaensis. The sequence goes on from NC_029785.2 coordinate 89,585,579, forward strand.
GAAAATCCTTGTTGTTTTTCACCAAAATTATTTCCTACATGTATGTATGATGTGATGGATGCAATTTCAAAAACTTCCCTAGTTTTATTCCTAATTTTCATCATTGCAAAAATTAACATGATCAATTAGGATCAAAATTGAACTAGGTGCTATACTATTCACATCATCCAATCACGACTTCTATCTATAAAATATATACTAAGTGAAATATGCAAAAATGTAACATATTTAAAATATATACCAACTAAAAATGTAAAATGCAATAGTATAAGCTAATATATATATACTAGAAGAGAATGCAATGCAACAGTTAAAAACACTCCAAATATATACAAGAAACCTAATAAAAAGAAACAAAAATAAGGTGCAAAGTGTTCAGAAAAGAAAGTTTACGCCCAAAAATGACGAATCCTCCCCCACACTTAAGCGTTGCACGGTCCTCCGTGCACAAACACGATCCGGGAGGGATGTCTTTCAAGAGCTCCACCTTCGGTTGGTGGATGCAGAGGCTTGGGTTATGTGGAAATTGCTAAGTCCAATGTATGCTCGGCATCTCCATCCTCGGTCTTCTCCTCCTCTCCCGGCTCCTTGCCTTCATATCTCATCCTCGAAAAGAATGAATAAAGTATAATTAGAACTTATAGGGCAAGTAGCACAAAAAGGTAAAGGAGTAAGCAAATAAGCATCTAATTGAGGAAGTTTGCATAGTGGTGTGGGATGATAAAAATGATGAGCCATGTGTGTATTCCAATTATGCGCGTGGTTAGAATACACACAACGGCTGGTTAAAATGGCATCCACACAATCAAAAAGTAAGAATAAGTTCCTCAATTAAATGTCCTAAGATGCAAGTAATGGATGAGCATTATTTAAGCACATGCAAACTTAGGCAAACAACAAGAGTGAATTGAATGTAGGATATATTGGTTATTGAAATTGTACGAGTGAAAGCTCAAGATTGATATAAAATAGCACAATAAACAACAACCAATCAATTAATGAAAAGAAACTACTTATTCACTTAATCCAATGCACTTATATAATTTGCCTTAGTGGTACAATCAAAACATGAGTATTCAAATCCACTAGGTACTTGCATATTAAAGCAAAGTATAAGTGCATTGTATCAAGAGGCAACCCTATCGCTAATAAACAAACACTTGCAACTTATTTAATTAACAAACAACTAAATGAAACTAATATAATTACTAGAATAAAAAGGAAATGCAAAGAAAACGAAGTTAAACAAGTAGAAAGGAGTGCAAAAGAAAGAAAAGGGAGCAATGGGAGGGGTGGGAGTGCTTTAGGGCTTAATTGGAAGAGAAATAAAAGTTTTGCCCAAAATAGCACTTGTGCGTATGCACAGATACGTGTGTGTACGCACACTTGGTGAAATGGGGAGGGGTGCGTCCGCACAAGTCGTGCGAACGCTCTGGACAGAAGGGGGTGTAAGAAGTGTGCGCACGCATAAGCCTATGCGCAAGATTTTCTTTTTTGCATGGATCATGTGTGCGTGCGCACACAGGTCCGTACGCACGCACAGAGCAAAAAAGGTGGGGTGCAGGCGCACAAGCTGTGCTAACGCTCCCACCAGAGGAGCTGCAAGCTCGCTTGCGGACGCACACGTCTGTGCAGCCACATAGAAAGCACAAAAGGGACAGGGCGTGTGTACGCACAAGCAGGTGCACATGCACAAGTCATAGAAAACAGGGCAGCGCGCACGCACAGAGTGTGCTGGCACTGCGACCAGAGGGCATGTTAAGGTGCGTGTGGACGCACAGGCTGGTGCATCCGCACAGGTGGCGAATAACACAGTTTTGTGCGCACGCATAGCTTGGTGCGTACGCACAGATGCCTTGTTTCAAAAAAATTTTTTTTTTTTCAAAACAAAGGTTCCAACCCTTAGTGCATCAACATACCAACCCAAAAACATTTAAAACATCACAAAAGCATGATTCATATGCAATTCAACCTATCTAAACTCAAATTTAAACTAATCATAAGCTAACTAAGGCAAGCAAATATGCAATAAACTAAGACTATAAACAAAGAAAAAGGGTAAGAAAGATGTTACCATGGTGGGGTGTCTCCCACCTAGCACTTTAGTTTATAGTCCTTAAGTTGGACTTATTGAGGAGACTCTAGCTAGGGTGGCTTGTGTTTCCGCTCCTCCTTGAATCTCCATCCAAACTTGCACTTCATAGGTCCTCCGGGATCCCATATTCTAGGCATCCGGTCACCTTCTTGTTGATCTTTATGCTTCAAGCCGGATGGATAAGCTCCAAATTGACCCTTGTAGTAATCCAACACCCTCCAAAAATCATCCAATTGTGCTCTACACCATGCTTGAATCCCAAAGCTTGAATTGGTTTTCTTGAAGAACCTTGGACTCCTTTTGCAACCAATACTCCTTCCTCCACCTTGTACCAACCCAAGAAGGACCTTGAGTTGGTAGTCCATCTCCAAGATAACATATTGATGGGGCCAATGAAGTTCATGATGACAAGTCATCTTAGCCTAGTTTTACTAGTCTTTTTCTTTGTTTTTATTAGGTTTTATGCACTTTCTTGCATTACAAGTAAGTAATTTGGAATGGAATTGTATAGTTTCTTTGAATCAAACAACCACCAGTGAATTAATACTAAATCATGAGGTTTAAGCTAAATTTAATTGATTTATAAATCTTGTGAATTTGGTGATACTTTGATTGGTTGTTTTGATTACTTGTAGGTGAAGAAAAGAAGAAAACAGGAAAGCGTGGCCTAAGAAGCGTGGCCCAAGGAAAAGAGGCGTGGCACAATGAAAGAAGCAAGCCACAACACTTCAATGAGGGCACAACAGAGAACCAAGAAAGCAAGGCTTAATGCTCTGCTCCCCTTGAGAGCGGAGCACAATTTGGAACCAAGAAACAAGGAAGGGAAGAATGAAGCTCCGCTCCCCTCAAGAGCATTATCGGGCTCCAATCACAAATAATTCCAAGGAAATATTTTGCCAGTGCATGCTCCAAGGTTCAAACTCATGAGCAAAGGGGAGTGGGGGAGCGCTACTCACAAGGAAAATAAGCCAAAAATTGGCCAAAAGCATCCCCCAAGTTTCGAACCCAAGGCACTCCCACTCAAGGCATATTTCCTTCACAAAGAGAAAAAGCCAACGCATGCCTTCCCAAGGTCTCAAACTTTGGACCTCATCAAGGAACAACGGGAGCTACGCTCCCAAGGAGAGCAGAGCGCTACTACTTGGTGCACACTTGTGAGCTTGACACGGCCAGGAGCATGAGGCGCGCAGCATGACACGGGCAGGGAGGCAAGGCACAAGACCCCCACAACAACACAAGCCAATGCTCCGCTCCCCACAAGAGCGGAGCGCTATCCTGATTCCCTCAAAGCCTTGGCACGCAACAAGGAGCTCCAAGACAAGCTTCAATGCTCTGCTCCCTACAAGAGCAGAGCATTCCACTGGGAGCAACACTTGGGCTGGAAATTTAATTAAAAATCCAATTAAATCCAATTCTTCACCAAATTAAAAAGGCCATCCGAATTCTAAAATCCAAGAATAGAAAGTGTATAAATAGAAGCTAGTTTGATTTAGGAGAGGACCTTTTTTACTTACTTTTGAATTTTTACTTTTTTGCTTCTTAGAAATTTTCATTTTGTAATTTGGAGAGTTTTTTTTTACTTTGAATTTGGATTTCTAAGAATTGGGAAGGAGAATTGATCTCTCTTCTTCCTTGTTCTTGCTTTGCACTCTTTACTTCTCATCTTGGATCTTGGGTGGAGAATTGAAGAAATTCTGTTTTAATCTCACCTTGAGATCTCTTGTTTACTTTCTGCATAATTCTAGAAATTGTGCTTTCAATTCAATTATGTTTACTGATTTCATTCTTCTACTCCTTCTGCAATTTACTTTTCTATTTTCATTCAGCAATTGTTCTTGTTGGATCAAGGAAGGATTTGAGATCTAGACTTGTTTTCTAGTCTCTTCCACTCCTGAGATCTTCAACATTCTTTTAATTGCTGCAATTAAGCATCAGTCACTTTCTGTTTTACTTCTCAAAGCATTTTACTCTTCTGTTTGAGATCTACTTCAATTCAATTCATCTTTTGCTCGTCTGTTTGTTTCAATTTACTTCTTCTTATTTAAATTCTGCAATCCTAGTTCCCAATTCCCTTTACAATTCAAGCAATTTACATTTCTTGCACTTTAAGATTCAGTCATTTACATTTCTTGCACTTTAAGATCCAGTCATTTACATTTCTTGCAGTTTAAGTTTCTGCAATTTATATTTCTTGCACTTTAAGATTTAGCCTCTTTAATTTCTCTGCACTTTAATTTTCAGTCAATTACCTCTTTCCTTTTACATTTCAAGCAATTTAGTTTCTGTCCATTACAAACCTCTCAAACCAATACTTGATTCGCTTGACTAAATCAACCACTAAACTAAAATTGCTCAATCCTTCAATCCCTATGGGATGGACCTCACTCATGTGAGTTATTATTACTTGATACGACCCGGTACACTTGCCGGTTAGTTTTAGGTGTTTGGAAATCCGTTTCATTTTCCAAAATACACCATCAGTTCATATGTGAAATTGCCACCCACTCAATATATTCTTGGAACGGAATTGCTTCCCCACCAACTTCTTCTTCCTCCTCTTCCCCATCACTCACATCATAACAAGGAGGTTGTGAGAAGTCCACCTCCATGTCCCTCTCAAACTCAATGGGTAGAGGCTCATTAGGATCATTAAGGGGATTGATCAAGGAGGACAAAAAATCATCAATGATGGAATCCTCATCTTGATCAATCTCCCTCATATCTCTCTTTCTCTCCTCCAATTCACATACTTCCCTTTCCTCCTCTTGTTGCACTTCACGCTCTAACCCTTCTTCTTTCCCTTGTGGCTCCATGCTCTCCTCTTTTCCACGTCCTTCAATTGTTCCCTCACATCCTCCAAGAGGAATGCCTTGATCGTATGAGCGTAGGAGGATTAAGCGGTTTACCGTTTCACCTATGGTAGCCATGAAGTGCCCTTGAGTCTTCCGAAATCCTTCTTGCTCTTGGAGAAAGGCTTGAAGGTCTTGATGGTTTTGGGTCAAGGGTGGGAAAGCTTCACATGGGTGTGAAAGTTGAGGATCATAATTTGGGAGAAAGGTTGTATGTGTGGGAGGTAACTCATGTTGGTAAGTGTTTAGAGGTGGTATGTACGGATGTGGTTGTTGGTATTGGTGTGGTGTTTGAAAATATGTTGATTGAGGGTTATGTTGAGGGTATGGGCTATAGGCATATGGTGGTGGAAGTGTATAGTCATAGTGGAATCCACCATATCCTTGGGTTGGGTATGTGCATTGGGAAGGGTATGGCTCATTGTAATGTAGAGGAGGTTGCTCCTTACAAAATTGATGCTCTAATCCCATGATGCAATCCAAAATTGAAGTTATCGAACCCTACAAAATGATCACAACAAAACTCCAAATCAAAAGGGTGATAACTCATAGAGAAAATAGAAAATAAAAACTAAAGACATTAAGTAACAAAAGAAACAAAATCCTAATTAATAGCAAAAACAAGCAAACAATCCAAAAAGTATCTATTCACACTATTCACATATTTACAACAACCAAAATATAGCATTCATGATGCTAGCTCCCCGGCAATGGCGCCAATTTGATAGAAGAGGATTTATGCCAATTCAGAAAACTAGATAAAGTAATTCCGTTGTGAGTATAGTCCAAACCAGCAATGGATCCTCTCAATCAAAATTCAATCCAAGATATTGTCACAATTCAAATCAATTTAACCGAGAGTATTTAGACTCCCAGGTCGTCTTCCCTAGGAACTAATGCCAATGAGTGTATACAATTTTGGTTGTGGGAAACAAGGGGTGTTTTCAATAATAAGGAAGCAAACAAATAAAGAGATAAAAGAACAAGACAAAATTGCAATTAACAAAGCAATAAAGGAATGAAAGAACTATGTATGTAATATAAACAAGTAATGTTATAAAGTAATGGGAAAGTGGTTCAAAACATAAAAGAAACCTTGACTTGGGATGAGTTATGGAATCCCTTCCTTGCCATAACCACAACTATGATAATTATCATGAGTTAATCTCGTCTAGTTAACCCCAACCATCGAGGAGTAACTCAAGCAAGCATAATTTACCTTAATCCATAAGTCCTAACCAACTTACCAAACTAGTTGATAAAAGGCTAGCTTTAATGGAAACAAGAATCAATTAACTTCCCAAGAATTACCACTAAATGTTGGACATTATGGCTCTAGTAATCCATAAACTCATTTTCCCCAAGCCAAGGGGTGGAAATCTACCCCATAACTAAACTTGGCATTTCATCAAACACATAGAGGGCATAAACATAAAACATGGCAAAATTGGAAAAATGGTAAAAGCTATGAACCATAAATGATCAAAATCAATTAAAGCAACTCAAACAAACATATAACAGCCATCAAACATCAAATTAAACAACTAGAAATCCAAAATTGCAAGACCATGTAAATTGGCAAGAGAAATGAAAATATGAGAAAGTGTAGAACAAGTAATGTCATAAAAGAGAGAATTAAAGAAATACTTACAATAAAATTGCTATAATTCAAATCCAAACTTGAAGTATAAAATGCTATAAACCCTAATTAAACATAAGAGAGAATTTCCTAATCTACACTACTCCTACTCCTACTATGTGTTTTTTCTATTCTAAGATGGCTTCTTTGTTATGTGTTGCATTCCCCTTCATATAGCCCCTCAAACCAGCATCCAAGCCTTCAGAAATGGGCCTAGAGACCCCCAAAACCGCGCAGCATATGACTTTTTAAAGGAGGCATGCGCTGGGACCTGTGCGAACGCACAGACGTGTGCGTCTGCACACTCTGCGGAAAATCTCGACCTGTGCGTATGCACAGGAGGTTGTGCACACGCACACCAAGCGATGCTTGATTGGACGCGCGATGCGGCCCACACGCACGCGTGGCTCTAATTCGATGTCTGTGCGTACGCACGCATGTCTGTGCGCACGCACACTAGGCTGAGCTCTTCTCTTTGTTTTCTTCATGTTTTCTCCCTTTTTGCATGCTTTCTTCTACTTCTACCAACCAATTCTTGCCTCTAGGACCTAAAATCACTCAACAAACATATCACAGCATCGAATGGAATAAAAGTGGGATTAAAATCACTAATTTTAGCTCAAAAATGCATGTTTTCACATTTTGGCACAATCTAGAGAGAGAACACAAAAGTATGCTATATAGGTGAATAAATGTGGGTTTATATGATGAAATCCATCCAAATCAATCCAAAATTTATCATCAAATAAGGATTCATCAATGCAACCATCAGAGCCACCATCCCGCTACTGCTGCCTTGATAAACCACAATTTTATGGTTTATTTTGTATTGAATTTAGTGGATTTTGTCAAATTTTCTCCTATTTATTCACTAAAATAGCATCGTTTTATGAATTTCTCCTAATTGTGCTTAATGGTTAAAAACATGCTTTTTAGGCCTTTAAATTTCTAATTTTAATTCACTTTAATTTCATTCGATGCCTTGATATGTTTGTTATGTGGTTTCAGGATCATAAAAGCAAGGATTAGATGGAAGAAGTGAAAAGAAAAGCATGCAAAGTAGAGGATTCATGAAGAAATGAGGATTTGATAGATTCAAGGCCACGCGCACGTGTCATCCATGCGTACGCATGATAGAGAATTTTGCTAAGCGACGTGCACATGTCACCCACGCGTACGCGTGACACTGGTCACATGACCTCATTAAAGGAACACACTGGGGGCGATTTCTGAGCTCAAGGAGGCCCAAATCCAACTCATTTCTGATGCTTTTAAACCCAAGAATTGGAAGGGAAAGAATGAAGTAGTCATAGTTTAGTTTTTACCATGTTTTAGAATAGATTTCTAGAGAGAGAAGCTCTCTCTTCTCTCTAGAATTAGGTTAGATTTAGGTTAATCTCTCTTAGTTTTAGGTTTTATTTCTTGTCTTGATTTGGTTTTCATTGCTTTTCCTTGTTCTTACATCTTTGCTCTCTTAGTTTTATTTTTTATTTTCTTTAGTTTGTTATTTTCACATTTATGAACTCTTGTTACTTTTCTATTAATTCAATTTATGTTTTCTATGTTTATTGTTGCTTTCTTTAATTGTTAGTTATTGTTTTCTTGCCATTGGTAGTTGTTAGATTTTACATTTCCTGTCATTTTACCATGCTTTCCTTTTATGCCTTCCAAGTGTTTGATAAAATGCTTGGTTGGATTTTAGAGTAGATTTTGGTACTTTTGGCTTGTGATTGAGGACTTAGGTCCCTTGAGATTATTGACGTCCAGTTCCATTGGTGATTTAGGATTGTTAATTGGTTCTAGGACCAATTATGTCCACTTGACTTTCCTTCAATTGTTAGAGGATAACTAAGTAGAATTAATCCTTTGTAATCACCATGTTGTGGTCAATGGTACAAGATAGGAAACCTTGACTCTTGATCCTTGCCAAGACCCATTTTAGTTGTTAGTTTTAATTTCTTGCAATTTATATTTTCTTGTTATCAAACCCAAAACCCCAAAAATATTTTCTCATAACCAATAATATGCATACTTCCCTGCAATTCTTTTGAGAGCCAACCCAAGGTTTAAATACTTCGGTTATTTTTATTGGGTTTGTACTTGTGACAAACAAATTAAACTTTGATTGAGGATCGTTTGTTGGTTTGGAACTATACTTGCAATGTGATTATTTAGTGAAAATTCCTAACTGACAATAATCCTCCGTCAAGTTTTTGGTGCCGTTTCCAGGGAATTGCAAATGTGTGCCTTGTTATTGGTTATTGTATATATGTTAATATTGTGAATATCTTGATTTTTGGTTTGTTTGCTAGTTTTTACTAGTTGTAGGAGTTTGTTTTCCTTGTTTCTTGCTAGCTTTTATTTTTATTTGCTTTTGCTATTATGAATTCTCATCCTTTTGGCTATGAGTGTGGTTACAACTATATTATAGGAAATAAGAACTACAATGAAGGATTGCAACAAGGTTGGGACAATCAAAGGTGGGAGGAGCCATATTCTCATGATCAACTATCTTGGCAACAACCTCCTCCAACATACTATGACCAGGAACCATACCTTGATGCATAACCATCTAATGGCTATGGGGACCTCTTTGTGATTATCAACCACAACCACTATATGCCAATGATCCCTATCCTCAACACAGTTTTCAACCTACCTCACAAGCCACATTTTACCAAATACCATCCTATGATCCATATCCCTCATACAACCAATCACCTTTACCTCATCCTTGTGATCACTATGCAAGAAAACCCTTAGAGCCACCACAATTTCAACACAATCACTCCCAAGAACCACCATTCTCACACATACCACTTCAATACTCCCACCAAAATGAACCATCTTCCTATTGTGAATCTTTTCTCCCATATGATGAACCCTCCTATCCACCCTAATTCTCAATGAATGACATTCTCATTTCATGTCTCCAAGAGCAAAAGAAACTACATACCATCCTTCAAGAGCGATATAAAGCTCAAAGGAGGCAACTAGATTTCATGGCTACCTTAACCGAGGTAGTAAGTAGATTAGCTTTCCAATATTTGGACACTCAGAGAACTCCCATGACCTCATGTGGAGAATTTAATGAAGATCAGAGCATGAAAGAGCGATTAGAAAGTCTGGTGGAGAACAAGGAGTGAGAATTTGTACTAGAGCAAGTGGAGAAAGCTATAATTATTGAAGAAGAAGAAGTGGTTGAATATTTAGGAGATGCTGAACCTCCATGGGAATCTAGAGTTATGGAAAATTCCTCCAAGAAGATGATGTTGAGGAGGAGAATGCACAACCTCCAAGACAAGTTGTGAATGAAGAATTGGAAGGAATGGAGCAAGAATTGAGTTCCCTTGGTGATGGAAATCATGCATCAAGTCCTATTAGTGAAGAATTCACTTCCGCGAACGAATCCTTTGAATTTGAAGAACCTTCTCCAGATGAATTTGAAAGTGATATGGAGGTAGACTTCTCTAAACCTCCTATTTATGATTTTAGTGATGGAGAATAGTTGGATGAATTTGGTGAGAAAAAGCTTGAAGATGGAGAATCCCATCAAAAGGTGGAAGTCCTTCTGAAAGGATGGATGGGAGTTGAATATGCTTTGTCAAGATCATTGGAGACTTTTCTATCTAAGTTGCCATCTAATCCTTCATTTGAGTGGGTAAAACTTGTTTCTCTTATCTTTATTGTCCCACTTGAGTATGGTGTGCTTGAAATAGATGATCAACTTAGGAGGCTTTGTGGAATGAAGTGTAAGAGAAGGATGTTTAGTGGTTGGCGTTGCAAAGCAAGACTCATCAAGGTTGAGATTTCAAGAGTTAGATGCAAGGATTGGTTTAGTGCTTATTTGAATAGGTCTAGAAGAAGAGTTTGGTACCTCATTGAGAGTTCATCTTACTTGCCACCTGAGTGGAATTACAAAGATCAATTTGAAGACGGGTATGAAAATAAGATATAGGATCCCGGATCACAACATGAATGCCTATTTTGGGAGCTCATATCTTGGGAAGAACTTCACCCAAGCTTGGTGAAGTCGGTTGGAAATTCTGACAACCGTTTGAGGAGCAAGCATCCTTGGAAGTTCAAGGATGAATACAAGCGCAAGCCGCCATGACAAGGAGCTCACCAAAATGTCCAACTTAAGGACAATAAATAAAAGTGCTAGGTGGGAGACACCCCACCATTGTAAAATATTTTCATTTTCTCTTTTGTAAAATTTGGTCAATAAGTTTAATTTCATGTTTAGTTTGGTTTGTTGTGTTTATTTGGTAGTCTAGGGTATTAAATAAGGTTTGGTGGTGTTTAGATGGCTATTTAGATGATTGGAATGGTTGGTTTGGTGCTAGAAGTTGAAAATTTTTGAAAAACAGAGCACCCAGCCATGCGTACGCGTCACCCCAAGATTCCAGTCCCCCATACGTACGCATCACCTACACGTACGTGTGACCCAAAGATTTTCAATGTGCTAGAATCGTGCGAGCACTGTGCCGCTGTATGCAGGGAAAATAGAGAGATGTGCACATACGGTGCAAGAATTGTGTGTCTAGCACAAATTCCTCCCACGCGTACGCATCATTCTCTATTTTTTGTATTCCACGCCTACGCGTCCCTGACGCGTACGCGTGGACACCTTTGTCTCATACGCTCCATTTCTTCTCTTCTCTCCATTTCTTTTCTTCCTCTCTCTTCTCTTCTCCGCTTTTCTCCTCTCCAACCATCATCTACCACCACCATTTTTTAGTTAGTTAGTTAGTTAGTTAGTTTAATTTTTTATTTTGGTGTTAAGTGTTGTATTCTTGATTTAATTTGCTATTTGTTGCTGCTGATTACTGATAGGATGCTATTTTGGCATCATTATTATTAATATTCATTGTTGGATTCTTTGTTGAGGTTGTATTTTGTTGCTTGGTATTATATTGTTCATGCTTAATTTGGTGCATACCAAGTACTTGTACATTGCATTTAAAGCACTTTAAATCTTTTGAATTGCATGTTTGGCCATCATGTGATTTGAATTTTTTACTTTGACTAGGCAATTTTTTATGTTGGATATTGTGCATTTATTTTAATGCATTGTGTTACTTGATCATATGCATCCTTAGTGTAAAATTCGATTAATTAATGGCTAATTAACTCTAAATTAAAATATATTCTAGAAAATAAGAAATAAGGTTTTTATGGTTTAATGTGATAGAGAAAATTAAAACGAGAATTTTGACACCAATTTTAAAGAAATCGGCCCAAAATTGAGCCGAACAGGCCAAACCAGGCCAACCGGACCCATATTGGGCCCAAGGGCCCAGCCAAGCCCTCGTTCATTAAAGAAACTCAGCACACTCTCTCCCCTCTCAACACACACACGCTGAAACAAAGAAAGGGAAAGGGGGAAGATTGAAACCCTTTTTCCAATTTCACTTCCAAACTTCCATTGATCATAACTTTTGATCCGGAGCTCCGATTGACGCGCCATTTGCGGCCACGCGACCGCGACGTCGAGTTCTAAAAAATCCACACAATTATTCTTGAGGTAAGCCACAGTTTCTTCTTCGAATCCCAGCTCTTAGTTTCGAAAGTTTTGGGCAAAAATGTTGAAATTTTGAGCTCTTTTGTGTTATAGGATCAAATTAACTTGAGGGGAAGGCTTAGTCTTGCCTCCTTGATCCTTGGGCCTGGTAAGTATCTCAACCCTAAGCTAAACCCTTGGAATTTTGTGATTTAGTGATTAAGTTATTGTGTTGGGTGTGATATTGTGGCTTAGGCATTGTATATATGTGTATTCGAGCTTGATTGGTGGTTTTGGAAAGCTTTGGAGTGGAGTACCGAGCTTGGAAATCTATTGGTGAATTTTTGGAGACCTTGGATGTTGAACTTGAGAGTGTTCTGGGTTAGACGGGAATCGGCCAAGGTATGGTTTCGGTTTCCTGTATCTAAAATGTAATGTGGTGTGAAAACTTAGGCTAGAGATCCTAAGATAGAAGTTGAACTATTGATGTTGTTGATTGGTTGAGATAAATTGTGTTGTAGTGTATGTGATTAGTGGATTGTAAAATGTTGATATGGTTGTTGGATGATTTGGATTGAGTTGAATATATGAATAATGGTTGAATGTTTGTGAATGGTGATAATTATTGGTAAATGATAAACCCCATTTTTAGGATTTATCTTGTGTTGAATTTAGAGCATTTTATCAACCTTTTCTCACATTTAATCAATGGAATAGCATGGTTTTTGTGATTCTCACTTGGTTAGTACCTAAGTGTGAAAATATGCTTTTTAGACTTTAAATTAGCTAATTTTGATTCACCTTTGATTCCACTAGACGCCTTGACTTGTTTGTTAAGTGATTTCAGGTTGAAAAGGCTAGGAATGGATCGAAGGAGTGAAGAGGACAGCATGTAAAGTGGAGGACACATGGAAAAAGCCAAAGATTTAGATGCAACCATCCACGCACACGCACACTGCACGCGCACGCGTGGATCGCGAAAACTTCAGGGATGCGCACACATGCTGTACGCGTATGCGTCGGTGCCGGCATGTGATTTTAAAGTAAAAATGTACCCAGTGAATTCTGAGAAGCTGTGGGGCCCAATCTAAAGCAACTTTTGCACCAAAACACTTAAAAAGTCCAAGGATTGAAGGGGAGAGGATCTTTGTCTCATTCATTCATTCACATTAGGAATCATTAGGATTAATTTAGTTAGTTTTAGAAAGAGAAGCTCTCACTTCTCTCTAGAATTAGGATTAGGTTTAGGACAATAATCTTATATCTAGGTTTTGATTCATGCATTCATCTTCTTCTACCTTTTAATTCTTTGTTGTTACATCTTGTTCTTCTATTCCTTTGTGGTAATTTCCTCTATGTAGTTTCCATACTTTGTTGTAGATCTACTCTTGTTCCTTTTACTTTTTTCCAATTCAATTTGAGGTAATTCATGTCAATAATGCTCTTTTTGATTGTTGTTGATAATTTCTTGCAATAATTGTTGTTAGATTTCATTCTAGTTGTCAATTTACTATGTTTCCTTTTATACCTTCCAAGTGTTCGTTAAAATGCTTGAGAAGATGTTAGAGTAGAATTTTATGTTCTTGGCTTGGAAAGGTAACTTAGGAACTCTTGAGTTGCTAATGTCCAATTCATTGATAGTTGGTAGCCATTGACTCTAGCTCTTATCAATTCAATTAGTGAATAGCTATGACTTATGGACTTGGATTGATATAGCTCATTTGACTTTCCTTTACTTGTTAGAGGATGACTTAGTGGGATCGATCCTTGCAATTATCATATTGTGGTTAGTGATAAGGACGGAGATCCTTGATCACCAACCCATGCCAACACCTTTGTGTCATTTGATTTCCTTTGTCATTTACTTTCCTTGTTTCCTATCGAAAACCCCAAAATATACATGTCCATAGCCAATAACAAGAACACTACCCTGCAATTTCTTTGAGAGACGACCCAAGGTTTAAACACTTCGGTTTATAATTTTAGGGGTTTGTACTTGTGACAAACAATCTTTTGCATGAAAGGATTATTTGTTGGTTTAGAAACTATACTTGCAACGAGAATTCATTTGTGAATTCTAAACCGTCAAAAATCCATTCATCAGTAAAGCATGTGAAGTTGTATGTGATATGGATTGATATGTTTAATTGATGATAAGGTTGAAGCTCTTGTTGATGAGCATGATTTGGAGTGTGATATTGATATGTGTATATATATGGTGATTGATGAAATTGAATGTGTGTTTGGAAATTGAGATAGGGAATGATGATTATGAATTGAATTATTGAATTGAGATTGGTTAAATATGGAAGAATTGGTGGGTTGATGATGAAATGAGCGTTTGGAAATGATTGATGTTGGAAGGGTGAGTTTTGGCTGGTTTTAAATGAGAATTGGAAGTGTATGTTTTAGAAATTGGGAGTTTGTGAGTTTTGGTAAAAATGGAATTTCGATGAACTTCAACGGATCATATCTTGAGCTATTTTTTTTTGGAATTTGATGCTTTTTATATCAAAAGAAAGATAATTTCATAAGCTTTAAAATGGTTTAAATTTGGTGGAAATCGAAATTTTGTAAAAAGAGATATGATCATTGGAAGTTTGGACTAAAAATCTGAATTCTGCAGATTTTGCAGAATTTGTGATTTCTGGTTTGTGTGCGCACGCACAGGCCTGTGCGCATGCACACCCCGTGGATTTTTGGACTTGTGCGCACGCACATCCTTGTGCGTACACACACACAAGGAAAGGGCTACTGATAGGAGCGCTAGCACGCCCTGTGCGCGCACACAATCATTAAGGTTTTGTGAGCTGTGCGTACGCACAGCCTTGTGCGTACGCACACGTTGGGAATGACATGCTGTTGGTGGCGCTAGCACACCTTGTGTGCGCACTCAACAATGGAGATTTTACTTTCTATGCGTACGCACAGCCATGTTCGTACGCAAACTTTTAAAAATACTTATGGGCATGCGCACGCACACCCCTGTGCGTACGCACGCGACCCTGTTCTTTTCTAAAGCTTTTTTTTTCAAGTCTTTCACATTCCCAACAAGCTTGCGACGTTCTGAGATGCTGTTTCAGGCTTATAAACCCCCATTTTCATCTTTTAAATTTGAAATAAATATAAAATACATAGTGATTGAGAGAAAGCTAGGGAAGGGATTAACTTGTGGTGAAGAAAGGGGATATTATGATGAGTTATGATTAATGATGAGGATATGAGTTATTGACGAGGATGGTGGGATGCTGTATATGATATGAGCCGAATGGCTGAGTATGAAATGAGCTGAATGGCTATGTGTGATGATGGTTCTGGCTGGTTATGAATTATGACTTATAAGCCGGATGGCTGAGATGAATGTTAATGTATGGCTGTGATTGAATGCATATATGCTGAATTATTGATTATTGTGATTATTGCACTCCACCTATCTGAGATACGAGTTTCCCTGGGTAAAAGCAGGGGCTAGCCACCACGTGCTCCAGGTGGAGACTCGATACTCTGCTGACTCTATGTCGTAAGTATGGCCGGACACTGTGAAAGTTCCGGATGAGCTCGCCCCCGTGAATATACACTATTGAGGGTGTTGGATATGGATTATGATTTATGTTGAGAATAACTCGAGTTGGGGATGCACGACAGAGGGACAGTCTAATGGTTAGCTACCAGGACTTGTCGGGTTAGCTTTATAACCGACAAATGAGACTCATCAGCCACTAGGACAGGCATGCATCATATGCATTATATGTGATTTGTGTGATATACTTGTGTTTGCATACCTTTACTGTTTGCGGTTGGGAAGTTCGAAGGACTTGGAAAGGGGACATTTAGTTAGATTGAAGATCCTTAAGTTAGTTGCCTACTTTCACTTTCTTATGGTTTAGTTATATTTATACGCTTTGATTATATCTGGAAGTTCTAGGATTGCCTTTAGCTTTTCCAGGATATTACATGTTAGATATTTGGGCACTGTTACCATGCTGAGAACCTCTGGTTTTCACCCATGTGGATTTTGTGGTTTTCAGATGCAGGACGTGAGGCTCCTCGCTAAGGCATGCTGGAGACTTCTATTTTGGCGAAGATCCTTAGCTCTCGGGATTTTATTTTGGTCTTATATACTTGCTTAGATGCTTATATTCTCCACTATATATACATATTTTGTATTAACTCCTCTTAGAGGTTATTTTGGAGAAACAGGTTCTGTATATTGTCTTTTGGGTTGTTTTTGGGTAGTTCCTTTATATATGTATGCATACTTATATGCTCGGACCGGTTATCTTCGCAAACCGAGTCCTGAATCTTGATATCTGTATTTTGGCACTCACTGGTATATCTTTTTGCATTAGCTACTCTTTTTATGTTCGTCTACGTTATCGATCGGAGTGTTGCACTTTTTGACTTAACGATTTTGATTTGCCTTTTTTTTTTCTTTAAAGGCTCCTAGTTATAAATCATTTTTACACTACTATACGTACTAAACTTTATTTTTAGAGGTCGTAATACCTCGCCACCTCTGTTTTATGACTTAAGCATAAGACTCTATTTGGTAGGGTGTTACATTATGGTATCAGAGCAGTTCGTTCCTGTAGAGCCTGAGGGACAGACTGACTATGCTTCTGTGCATTCTCTTTGTCTGTGTTTATGTGCTATTAGGATATCTAACTGATATAACTGGTATAAATGTTCATGAGCATGCATTTGGGACTTTGAGCACTAGACTTCCGATATTGAGACTGATCAACTTGATATCGATTGTTTGTTGTGTATAGGAACCAGATGGTGCCTCATGGACGTGGTCGAGGCCGTGGGAGAGGATGTACCGGTACTCAAGGGCTGGAAACTAACCCGAATAACCCAGTAAACTTCATGGCTGCATTACAAAACATGGTTGCTGCTATGCAGGCCACTGCTGAGGCACTCGAACAGCAGATGAATAACAATCATAATGGGGGAAATGGCGGAAACGGGACTCAAGGTCCGATGACATTAGCGACCTTCTAAGGTTAACTCGCCAAAGTTCAAGGGAACCACCAACCCGACTGAAGCCGATACTTGGTTTTAGGCGATAGAGCGAGCACTGCAAGCATAGTTGGTGTCGGAAGGGTAGTGCGTCGAGTTTGCTACTTACCTACTCACCGAAGAGGCATCATATTGGTGGCAGAGAGCCCGACGACTCCTGCAGCAGGGTGATGACCCTATCACCTGGGATGTCTTCCAGGAGGAATTCTACAAGAAGTACTTTCTAAATTCTGCCAGGACGGTCAAGGAACTAGAGTTACTCCAGCTGAAACAGGGAACTATATCTGTATCTGAGTACACGGACAAGTTTGAGGAGCTGTTCAGGTTCTCCCACATGTGTCAAGGAACTCCGGGAAACTTCAAAGAGTTAAAATGCATCAAATATGAAGGAGGGCTCTGAAGCAACATTTACAGTTCAGCGGGGCCTATGGAGATCAGGACTTTCTCCGAGTTAGTAAACAAGAGCAGAGTTGCCGAAGAGTGTGTGAAGAAGGCAGCCACAGAGAGAGGAAGCCATAGGGGACCATTCTTGCAGAGAGAGGAAGATTTTTGCTCTTAGAGGTCTACATTTCAAGCGGAGAGGCTTCATACCACAAAGGACTCAGGGTCAGAATACCTTCAGGAGGCCTAACAACAACAATGTCCCGGGAAGAAGATTTGGAAAGTAGCCTCTGAATGAGGAGGCTTGTGCTAGATGTGGGAGTTACCATCCTAGTGTTCCGTGCAAGGCTGGATGGGGATTGTGTTACTCATGTGGTAAGTCGGGGCATAAAGCCTCCAACTGTCCAAAGAAGCAGAGACAGAGTGCTGAAAGAACACAGCAGCCTGGTCGGGTGTTTACTACTTCAGCTAGGGTGCCAAGCGGTCCGACACACTTATCCGAGGTAAATGCGAAATGGCTGGTCAAAATTTAAATGCCTTATTTGATTCTAGAACATCACATTCATTCATTGCATTTCAAAAAGGCTAGTGAGTTAGGATTGAAGATTGTGGTCTTGGGCTATGATCTGAAAGTTTATAATGCTACCCATGAAGCCAAGGTAACTAGGCTAGGATGTCCGCAAGTTTCATTTAGGGTCAAGTAACGTGATTTTGTCCATGATTTAATCTGCTTGCCGATGACAGGTCTTGATCTTATCTTGGGGTTGGACTGGTTGTTTAAGAACCACGTTCTGCCCGACTGTTCTGCAAAATCAGTGTACTTCATACTGGAAGATACAGAAGGGCCGGTTGTGGTGAATAGCTATTACTTGAGTTCTATGATGGTGAATTGTTCTGGGGCCGAATGTCAGGTGATGAGCGGATAATTTATACACTTTTTGGCATTGTTTCTACATTGTTTTTAGTATGATTTGATTATATTTTAGTATATTTTTATTAGTTTTTAAATAAAAATCACATTTCTGGACTTTACTATGAGTTTGTGTATTTTTCTGTGATTTCGGGTAATTCTGGCTGAAATTGAGGGACTTGAGCAAAAATCAGATTCAGAGGCTGAAGAAGGACTGCAGATGCTGTTGGATTCTGACCTTCTTGCACTCAAAGTGGATTTTCTGGAGCTACAAGAGTCCAAATGGTGTGCTCTCAATTGCGTTGGAAAGTAGACATCTAGGGCTTTCCATCAATATATAATAGTCCATACTTTTCCCGAGTTTAGATGATGCACTCTGGCTTTCAACGCCAACCTTCTACCATATTCTGGAGTTAAACGCCAGAAACAGGTTGCAAAGCAGAGTTAAACGCCAGAAACAGGTTACAAACTGGCGTTTAACTCCAAGAAAGACCTCTACACATGAAAGCTTCAATGCTCAGCCTAAGGACACACCAAGTGGGCCCGGAAGTGGATTCTGCATCATCTACTCATGTCTGTAACCCTAGTAACTAGTTTAGTATAAATAGAACTTTTTACTATTGTATTCGGAGTCTTTAATCCGATCTTTGATTAGTCTTATGCTATCTTAGACCTTTATGGGGGCTGGCCATTCGGCCATGCCTGCACCATTATCACTTATGTATTTTCAACGGTAGAGTTTCTACACACCATAGATTAAGGTGTGGAGCTCTGCTGTTCCTCATGAATCAATGCAAAGTACTATTGTTTTTCTATTCAATTCACGCCTATTTCTTCTCTAAGATATTCATTCGCACACAAGAACATGATGAATGTGATGATTATGTGACGCTCATCATCATTCTCACTTATGAACGCGTGCCTGATAAACACTTCCGTTCTACATGTAAACAAGCTTGAATGTGTATCTCTTAGCCTCCTGATCGTGAGATCAGAGTCTTCGTGGTATAGGCTAGAATTATTGGCGGCCATTCTCGAGATCCGGAAAGTCTAAACCTTGTCTGTGGTATTCCGAGTAGGATCTGGGAAGGGATGGCTGTGACGAGCTTCAAACTCGCGAGTGCTAGGCGTAGTGACAGATGCAAAAGGATTACTAAATCCTATTCCAGTATGATCGAGAACCGACAGATGATTAGCCGTGCGGTGAGAGCGCATTTTGGACCATTTTCACTGAGAGGACAGGATGTAGCCATTGACAACGGTGATGCCCTACATAAAGCTTTCCATGGAAAGGAGTATGAAGAATTGGATGAAGACAGTAGGAAAGCAGAGATTCAGAAGGAACAAAGCATCTCCATATGCTTATCTGAAATTCTCACCAATGAATTACATAAGTATCTCTATCCTGTTTTATATTTAAATTATATTTTAATTATCAAATATCCATAACCATATGAATCTACCTGACTGAGATTTGCAAGATGACCATAGCTTGCTTCAAGCCGACAATCTCCGTGGGATCGACCCTTTCTCACGTAAGGTTTATTACTTGGACGACCCAGTGCACTTACTGGTTAGTTGTGCGAAGTTGTGACAAAGAATTAAGATTATGAACGTGCGTATAAATTTTTCGACACTGTTACCAAGGAACGAACGATCACGATTTTGCCACACCATCAGGGTATTTTATAGTCACGGGTGTCTCGGGTGATGATCAATGCTCTGAACAAATTCCGGTTATGTCTGAGTTTTCGGAGGTATTTCCCGACGATATTGATGAATTCCCACCTAACCGAGAGGTTGAGTTTACTATTGAGTTGGTACCTGGAATGGGGCCAATCTCGATTGCCCCTTACCGAATGTCGCCTTTAGAAATGGCTGAGCTAAAGTCTCAGCTAGAGTATCTGTTGGGTAAGAACTTTATCCGACCAAATGTTTCTCCGTGAGGCGCGCCAGTGTTACTGGTGAAGAAGAAAGATGGAAGTATGTGGCTTTATGTGGATTACATACAACTGAACAAGGTCACAATAAAGAATAAGTACCCACCGCCAAGGATTGTCGATCTTATGGATCAGTTACAAGGAGCCGGAGTTTTCTCCAAGATCGATTTTCAATCCGGTTATCACCAGATTAGCGGTGAGAGATGAGGACATCCCTAAGACCACTTTCAGGACTCGTTACGGTCATTACGAGTACACTGTAATGTCTTTTGGGCTGACAAACGCTCCTGTAGTGTTTATGGATTATATGATAGAATTTTTTGTCCGTTTTTGGATAAATTCGTTGTTGTCTTCATTGATGACATACTGATTTATTCCAAGACTGAAGAAGAGCTTGCCGAGCACTTGTGAACTGTTTAACCAGCAAAAATCCGCTTATCAATTTAAAAATAGTGTCACAATTTTTGGAATAAAAATACTGGGAGTAAAAATCCCAGGTCGTCTTCCAACGAGTTGACAAAAGAGTGCAGCTTATTGGTTAGAGGTTTTCCAAGAGAGTTTTGAGTTTGAGAAACAGAAAAATAAATAATTGTAAATTGAAGCAATGGAAATTAATGAGAGAATTTATATAATTAAAATAAAAGCCTTGACCGGGAGAAGATTAATTGGAAGTTCTATCCTTGTTAAATTTCCCAAGTGTAATAATAAAAGGTTGTTGTTCTACTTAGTCATCCCTTACTTAATAAGGGAAAGTCAAGCAACTAACTAACCAAATCTATCACCTAAGTCCTAACCCTCTCCTGAGGGAGGATTAGAGTCAGAGACTAGAAAGTCAGCCAACAACTTCCAGTTAAGGTTAACACTTGAGTATTCCAACTCAAGGTTCTCTTCTTAATCAACTCCCAATCAAGTTAGGGAACTACTTCATTAACATGAGTACCATCTTCGTTGATATGAAAAAAGAATAGAAAAGAGACATGATAATTGAAATAAAATTGGAAGCAATTAAATAAATAATAAAATTAAATGAAAAAAATATTCCTTGCATTAATAAATTCTAAAGACAATCCAATTGTAATTCTGAACAAAAATTAAGGATATGAAAGAGTAAGGGAAAAAGAAAGCAAACTAAAATAATGATGACTTCAACAGAGGTAATAATTCTTCTCAATATCCAAAGCAAAAGCAATAAACTCTAAAACTATGAATGTGAAGAAAACCTAGAGGGAGTAGTAGAATTCTCTCTCAAATTCAAAACTAAAACTCAAACTATGCGTAATGAGAATGTGTCCCTTGAGTCTCTGCTGTCCCTTGGCTTTATTCTGTGTTTCTGGGCTGGAAACTGGGTCCAAACTTGGCCCAAAATCGCCCCCAGCATTTTCTGCAACTTCTACAGATCGCGCATGTCACGCGTACGCGTCAATCACACGTACGCGTCGCTGGTCATCTTCTCATGTCACGCGTACGCATCAGGCACGCGCACGCGTCTTCGTGCAAACTCTAATCCATGCGTATGCGTCAGGTGCACGCACGCGTCGCTGTAAATTTCTCCAAATCGCGCACACACGTGAGCCATGCGTGCGCGTCAATGCTCGCTATCCTCTAAGTCATTCTTGCCCTATAATACCTGAAACACTTAGCACATGGATCACGCCATCAAATGGTATAAAAGGGGAATTAAAATACATAAAGTAAAGGCTTAGGAAGTAATTTTTCAATCATAGAACAAAACTAGGAAGGAATTGTAAAATCATGCAAATAGTATGAATAAGTGTGTAAAGACTTGATAAAAGCCACTCAAATCAGCACAAGACAAACCATAAAATAGTGGTTTATCGAACTCCCCACACTTAAACATTAGCATGTCCTCATGAAAGCAGGGAACATAGAATTAAGCATTGAACCCTCACTGGTAGTGTATATGCACTCTAATCTCTCAAGTGTCTAGGGTTGATCACTCTACTCTTCTCTAGTCATGCTTTCTAAAACTTTGTTCTTCATCTAATCAATCAACAAATATTTAATGTACCAATGCAAACATCATGAGGTCTTTTCAAGGTTGTAATGGGGCTAAGGTAAAGGTGAGGATATATGTATGGCTAAGTGAGCTATAAATTGAATCCTTGATTAGCCTAATCTCTCACCTATACACACACTCTATATACTTCTAAAATTATGCCTAGCTACCCAAAATTCCCATTTTTTTTTGCATTACATACTCATGCATCAACTCTTCTTTTAATTTTATCACATATGCATTGATCTTTTATTAACTTAACATTGGGGTAATTTTGTCCCCTTATTTATTTATTTATTTATTTAATTGAATATTTTTGGGTTTTTTTTTAAATATAAAAGTAAATATAACATATCAATGCACATGAATTTTTTGTTTTTCTGGTCTCACATGAGTAGGTACCCAAATTCCTAATATTTTATCAAAGTAGAAACATAACACATTCCCTATTAACCCATGTTCCCACAGTTTCCCCACACTTAGTTGATACACAATCTCTAACTTAAGCTAACCAAAGATTCAATTGGGGTAATTAATTTGTTTTTCTTCCTAAGGCTAGTGATGTGGTAAAATATAGAACAAATAGGGATTAAAAGGCTCAAGGTGGCTAATAAAGGTGATTAAAAATGGTAGGCTATTTGGGATAAGTGAGCTAATAACAAATAATGGCCTCAATCATATATATGCATTTAAATACACTAAACATTGGACATATAGAGTGGAACAAAATGTAGATTATAATTATAGAGAAGAAAACACACAAGAATAAAATGTTATGGTTAAATAATGTAACCATATTATTTAGCTTAAATCTCATAGGTTATGTGTTCTTAGCTATAATTCATGTTCCAATTTACAATCTTCAAACAAGTTTAACACAATTTTTTTTTTCAATTTAAATTAGTGAAATATTATAAAATAGAGTCTTGAAAAGAAATTTATTACTTTAACCAAGAAAACATACATGCACACAATTATTATCATGCAATCTATTCTATTTAACTGAAGAAAAATAACCTATTGGTGTTGAGAAAAAGAAAAAAAAAACAATTACCTCCGAAAGTCAGGTACTGACAGACCTCCCCACACTTAAAGCTTGGCACCGTCCTCGGTGCCATCGGTTAGGAATAAAGGGGGGCTGGTAACAGCATCTCCACAGTCGGAGTTGTCATGGCTCCCGGTGCTGGTAGGTGAAGTGGAGTCCGGAGTGTCTGGTGCTTCTTCAGGTGGGTGGTTTCCAACAATCAGCTCTTTGAGGTATGTAAATTAGCACTTGTTACGGCGCTCCATTTGTTTTTCCTGCCGGTCAAGCCGGTCCAATCTCTAAAGTATCTGAAGGAGCAGCTGATTTGTTGAAGGTGCTTGTGATGGGGGAGGAGAAGGAATATCTCCGTCCGGGTCTGCAATCCGACTGGTAGTGGCTGCTGGGGGTCTAATGTACTTCCCATTGGGGACATACTGATCGTCCCGTGGAAGTATGGTCTTGGTGTCCCCAGCTCTATAGGAGACTCTGGCTGCTGAGACTAGATCTGAAACCAAGGCAGGAGAGGGTAGGTTGCTCGCAATCTGTATGTGTCCCCTGGCGTGCCAGAGGTGTCTTGGTAAGTTGAGAGGCTGATCTGTAAGGATACACCAGAGGAGAACAGCCATGTCTACAGTGAAGGAGGACTCGTGAGTGCTCGGAAAGACATAGTGGGACATAATCTGTGCCCACACTCGAGCCTCCAAGGTAAGTGCTGAAGCCAATATGCCTTTAGGTCGGGATCGATGGTATCCATAGATCCATCGGCTGCCAAGTTGTGCTATAACTCCGAGGACGGCGTCCCAGTCAAATTGGTATATCTGGCACTTGAAATAGGCTTCTTGGTATGCGTCCAATTGGTGCACGAAATTGCGATCATCAACAATGGCGCCAAAGACTTGGTGCTCTCAAACGTGAATCACACTTTGTCACAACTTTGCACAACTAACCAGCAAGTGCACTGGGTCGTCCAAGTAATAAACCTTACGTGAGTAAGGGTCGATCCCACGGAGATTGTCGGCTTGAAGCAAACTATGGTCACTTTGTAAATCTCAGTTAGGCGGATTCAAATGGTTATAGAGAATTGATAATTAAAATATAAACTAGGATAGAGATACTTATGTAATTCATTGGTGAGAATTTCAGATAAGCGTATAGAGATGCTTTCGTTCCTCCTGAACCTCTGCTTTCCTGTTGTCTTCATCCAATCATTCCTACTCCTTTCCATGGCAAGCTGTATGTTGGGCATCACTGTTGTCAATGGCTACATCCCGTCCTCTCTGTGAAAATGGTCCAATGCGCTGTCACTGTATGGCTAATCATCTGTCGGTTCTCGATCATATTGGAATAGGATTTACTATCCTTTTGCGTCTGTCACTATGCCCAGCACTCGCGAGTTTGAATCTCATCACAGCCATCCCTTCCAGGATCCTACTCGGAATACCACAGACAAGGTTTAGACTTTCTGGATCTCAGGAATGGCCATCCATGGGTTCTAACTTATACCACAAAAACTCTAATATCTTGGACTCGGTCCCCTGTATTAGATATCTAAGAGATACTCATTCTGTCTCGTCTTCATGTAGAACGGAAGAGGTTGTCAGGCACGCGTTCATAGGTGAGAATGGTGATGAGCGTCACATAATCATCACATTCATCATGTTCTTGGGTGCGAATGAATATCTTAGAATAGGAATAAGCTTGAATTGAATAGAAAAACAATAGTAGTTTGCATTAATTCCTGAGGAACAGCAGAGCTCCACACCTTAATTTATGGTGTGTAGAAACTCTACCGTTGAAAATACATAAGAACAAGGTCTAAGCATGGCTGAATGGCCATCCCCCAAAACGTGATCAAAGGATCAAAAGACAATCCAAAGATAGATCCCCAGATGTAAATACAATAGTAAAAAGTCCTATTTATACTAAACTAGTTACTAGGGTTTACAGAAATGAGTAAATGATGCAGAAATCCACTTCCGGGGTCCACTTGGTGTGTGCTTGGGCTGAGCATTGAGCTTTACACGTGTAGAGACTTCTCTTGGAGTTGAACGCCAGTTTGTAACCTGTTTGTGGCGTTTAACTCCACTTTGCAACTTGTTTCTGGCGTTTAACTCTAGAATGCAACATGGAACTGGCGTTGAACGCCAGTTTGCGTCATCTAAAGTCGGACAAAGTATGGACTATTATATATTGCTGGAAATCTCTGGATGTCTACTTTCTAACGCAATTAAGAGCGCGCCATTTGGAATTTCATAGCTCTAGAAAATCCACTTTGAGTGCAGGGAGGTCAGAATCCAACAGCATCTGCAGTCCTTCCTCAACCTCAGAATCTGATTTTTGCTGGATCATGATGGCCCGGTCTACAGTAACTTCAGACCGGTTGCTAGTAGGAATGATTGAGCGTTGAATAAACTCCAACCATCCTCTAGCTACAGGCTTAAGGTCTAGTCTTCTTAATTGAACTGGCTTGCCTCTTGACTCAACCTTCCATTGATCTCCATCTACACATATGTCCATGAGGACTTGGTCCAACCTTCGATCAAAGTTGACCCTTCTAGTGTAGGGGTGTGCGTTTTCTTCCATCATTGGCAAGTTGAACGCCAACCTTACATTTTCCGGACTGAAATCTAAGTATTTCCCCCGAAACATGGTGAGCCAATGCTTTGGATTTGGGTTCACACTTTGATCATGGTTCCTAGTGATCCATGCGTTTGCATAGAACTCTTGAACCATTAAGATCCCGACTTGTTGAATAGGGTTGGTGAGAACTCCCCAACTTCTTCTTTGGATCTCAAGTCATATCTTCGAATACTCATTCTTTTTGAGCTTGGAAGGAACCTCAGGGATCACTTTCTTCTTGGCCACAATTTCATACAAGTGGTCTTGATGGACCTTTGAGATGAATCTCTCCATCTCCCAGGACTCAGAGGTGGAAGCATTTGCCTCCCCTTTCCTCTTTCTTGAGGATTCTCTGGCCTTAGGTGCCATTGATGGTTATGGATTCCTGCTCCAATTAGGCATGTAAAATGCGCTTGCTGTGCAATCCTGGCATTTAACGCCAGACTATTGCTTGTTTCTGGCGTTAAACGCCCAAATGTAGCCTGTTTCTGGCGTTAAACGCCAGACAGATGCTTGTTTCTGGCGTTTAAATGCTAGAATGCTCCTCCTCCATGGTGTGCTATTTTTAATGCTATTTTTATTCTGTTTTTGATTTTTCAGTAGTTTTTGTGACTTCACATGATCATCAACCTAAAGAAAACATAAAATAACAATAGAAAATAAATAAATATAATTAGATAACATTGGGTTGCCTCCCAACAAGCGCTTCTTTAATGTCAATAGCTTGACAGTGAGCTCTCATGGAGCCTCACAGATGATCAGAGCAAGGTTGGAACCTCCCAACACCAAACTTAGAGTTTGAATGTGGGGGTTCAACACCAAACTTAGAGTTTGGTTGTGGCTTCCCAACACCAAACTTAAAGTTTGACTGTAGGGGATTTGGTTGACTCTACAATGAGAGAAGCTTTTCATGCTTCCTCTCCATGGTTACAGAAGGAGAGCCTTGAGCTTTAAACACAAGATTGTCCTCATTCAGTTGAAGGACTAACTCTTCTCTGTCCACATCAATCACAGCTCTTGCTGTGGCTAGGAAGGGTCTTCCAAGGATGATGGATTCATCCTCATCCTTCCCAGTGTCTAGGATTATGAAATCAGCAGGGATGTAAAGGCCTTCAACCTTTACCAGCACGTCCTCTACTAGTCCATAAGCCTGTTTTCTTGAGTTGTCTGCCATCTCTAATGAGATTCTAGCATCTTGCACCTCAAAGATCCCAAGTTTCTCCATTACAGAGAGTGGCATTAAGTTTATTCCTGACCCCAGGTCACACAGAGCCTTCTCAAAGGTCATGGTGCCTATGGTACAGGGTATTAAGAATTTGCCATGATCCTGTTTCTTTTGAGGTAATTTCTGCCTATCCAATGCATTCAGTTCATTGGTGAGCAAGGGAGGTTCATCTTCCCAAGTCTCATTACCAAATAATTTGGCATTCAGCTTCATGATTGCACCAAGGTACTTAGCAACTTGCTCTTCAGTAATGTCTTCATTCTCTTCAGAAGAAGAATACTCATCAGAGCTCATGAAGGGCAGAAGGAGGTTTAATAGAATCTCTATGGTCTCTAGATGAGCCTCAGAATCCTTTGGTTCCTCAAAGGGAAACTCCTTATTGGTCACTGAGCGTCCCAGGAGGTCTTCCTCACTAGAATTCACGTCCTCTCCCTCCCTTGTAGGTTCGGCCATGATGGTCAAGTCAATGGTCTTGCACTCTCTTTTTGGATTTTCTTCTGTATTGCTTGGGAGAGTACTAGGAGTAGTTTCAGTGACCCTTTTACTTAGCTGGCCCACTTGTGCCTCCAAATTTCTAATGGAGGACCTTGTTTCATTCATGAAACTCACAGTGGCCTTAGATAGATCGGAGACTATATTTGCTAAGCTAGATGGGTTCTGCTCAGAATTCTCTGTCTGTTACTGAGTGGATGATGGAAAAGGTTTGCTATTGCTAAACCTGTTTCGTCCACCATTATTAAAGCCTTGTTGAAGCTTTTGTTGATCCTTCCATGAGAAATTTGGATGATTTCTCCATGAGGGATTATAGGTGTTTCCATAGGGTTCACCCATGTAATTCACCTCTGCTATTACAGGGTTCTCAGGATCATAAGCTTCTTCTTCAGAAGATGCCTCTATAGTACTGTTGGATGATTCCTTCAATCCATTCAGACTCTGAGAGATCATATTGACTTGCTGAGTTAATATTTTATTCTGAGCCAATATGGCATTCAGAGTATCAATTTCAAGAACTCCCTTCCTCATAGGCGTCCCATTACTCACAGGATTCCTTTCAGAAGTGTACATGAACTGGTTATTTGCAACCATGTCAATGAGTTCTTGAGCTTCTGCAGGCATTTTCTTTAGGTGAATGGCTCCACCTGCAGAATGGTCCAGTGACATCTTTGATAGCTCAGACAGACCATCATAGAATATATCCAGGATGGTCCATTCTGAAAGCATGTCAGAAGGACACTTTTTGGTCAGTTCCTTGTATCTCTCCCAAGCTTCATAGAGGGATTCACCTTATTTCTGCTTGAAGGTTTGAACATCCACTCTAAGCTTACTAAGCTTTTGAGGAGGAAAGAACTTGGCTAAGAAAACTGTGACCAGCTTATCCCAAGAGTTCAGGCTATCCTTAGGTTGAGAGTCCAACCATATTCTAGCTCTGTCTCTTACAGCAAATGGGAAAAGCATAAGCCTGTAGACCTCGGGATCAACCCCATTGGTCTTAATAATATCACAGATTTGCAAGAATTCAGTTAAGAACTTAAAAGGATCTTATGATTGAAGTCCATGAAACTTGTAATTCTGTTGCATCAGAGAAACTAATTGAGGTTTAAGCTCAAAATTGTTTGCTTCAATGGCAGGGATTGAGATGCTTCTTCCATGTAAATTGGAATTTGGTGTAGTAAAGTCACCAAGCATCTTCCTTGCATTGTTATTATTTTCGGCCATGTCTCCTTCTTTTTCGAAAATTTCAGTCAGATTTTCTCCAGAGAGTTATGCTTTAGCTTCCCTTAGCTTCCTCTTCAGAGTCCTTTCAGGTTCAGGATCAGCTTCAACAAGAATGTTCTTATCCTTGTTCCTGCTCATATGAAAAAGAAGAAAACAGAAAAAAATATGGAATCCTCTATGTCACAGTATAGAGATTCCTTATGTAAGTATAGAAGAAGAATAATGGAGGAAGAAAAAGAAAAGAATCCAAACACAAGGGAGAGAAATGAGTTCGAATTCTTGGGTGAAAGAGGGGTGTTAGTAGATGAATAAATAAACAGAAAGGGATGAGAGATGAGAGAATTCAAAAATTAAATAAATTAAAATGAAAGTATTTTTGTTTTTAAATTGAATTTAAAATAAAAATTCGAAAATTTAAAAAGAAAAATAAAATTAAATCAAATTAAAATTTAAAACAAATAGTTAATTAAAAAGGAATTTTGAAAAAGAGGAAGGTGATTTTCGAAAATTGAAGAGAGGAAATTAGTTAGGTAGTTTTGAAAAAGATAAGAATCAAACAAAAAGATAAGATTGATTGAAAAAGATTTGAAACTTAATTTTTGAAAAGATAAGAAGTTAGAAAAGAAGTTAGAAAAGATTTTGAAATTGATTTTGAAAAAGATGTGATTGAAATTTATTTTGAAAAAGATTTGAAAACGAAATTTAAAAAGATTTGATTTTTGAAATCAAAGTTGATTACTTGACTAACAAGAAACTAAAAAGATATGATTCTATAGTTTAAAGATTGAACCTTTCTTACTAGGCAAGTAACAAACTTAAAAATTTTTGAATCAATCACATTAATTGTTAGCATTAATTTTGAAAATATGAAATAAAAATAAGAAAAAGATTTTTGAAAATCATTTTGAAATTTTCGAAAATCATAAAGAAAAATGAGAAAGATTTGAATTTTTTTGAAAAGAGTTGAAAAAGATAGAATTTTTAAATTGAAAATTTGATTTGACTCATAAGAAACAACTAAATTTTGAAAAGTTTTGAAAAAGTCAACTCAAATTTTCGAAAATTTATGAGAGAAAGAGGGAAAGATATTTTTTGATTTTTGAATTCTTAATGATGAAAGAGAAAAACACAAAATTGACACAAAACATAGAAATTATGAATCAAAACAACTAATGCATGCAAGAACACTTTGAATGTCAAGATAAACACCAAGAACACTTTGAAGATCAAGATGAACATCAAGACTTATTTTTGAAAATTTTTAAGAAAAGAAAAATATGCAAGACACCAAAGTTAGAAATTTTCAATAATTAGACACTAACAAATTAAAAATGCATATGGAAAACAAGAAAAGACACAAGACATAAAAATGCAAAGACCAAACAAAGCAATTCATCAAGAACAACTTGAAGATCATGAAGAACATATGCATGAGTTTTCAAAAAATGCACAAATTTTAAAAACATGCCATTGACACCAAACTTAAAATTTGACTCAAGACTCAAATAAGGAACACAAAAAATATTTTTGATTTTATGATTTTATTAATATTTTTTTGTATATTTTTCAAAAATTATTTTGAAAAAGAAAATAAGGATTTCAAAATTTTTAATAGGAATTCCAGGAATCTTGCAATGTTAGTCTAAAGCTCCAGTCTAGGAATTAGACATGGCTAGTCCAAGCTTTAGTGAAAGCTCCGGTCCAAAACACTAGACATGGCCAATGGCCAGCCAAGCTTTAGCAGATACAAATCAGACATACAACAGCTGATACTTCAACCAACTTCATTCTATGCTGATAAGTGGAAGCCCCAGTCCAAATGAATTAGACATGGCTTTATAGCCAGCTAGGCTTCAACATGCTTCACGAAGCTCTAGAATTCCTTCTTAAAAATTCTGAAGAACATAAATTAATTTTTTTTCTTTTTTTTTTGAAAATATTTATTTATTTTTTTTTTGAAATTTTCAAAAATAAGAATAATAAAAACAAAAAGGTTAAAATTAAAATAAAATTACCGAATCTGAGCAACAAGATGAACCGTCAGTTGTCCAAACTCGAACAATCCCCGGCAACGGCGCCAAAAACTGGGTGCACGAAATTGCGATCATCAACAATGGTGCCAAAGACTTGGTGCTCTCAAACGTGAATCACACTTTGTCACAACTTCGCACAACTAACCAGCAAGTGCACTGGGTCGTCCAAGTAATAAACCTTATGTGAGTAAGGGTCGATCCCACGGAGATTGTCGGCTTGAAGCAAGCTATGCTCACTTTGTAAATCTCAGTCAGGCGGATTCAAATGGTTATAGAGAATTGATAATTAAAATATAATTAAAATATAAACTAGGATAGAGATACTTATGTAATTCATTGGTGAGAATTTCAGATAAGTGTATAGAGATGCTTTCGTTCCTCCTAAACCTCTGCTTTCCTACTGTCTTCATCCAATCATTCCTACTCCTTTCCATGGCAAGCTGTATGTTGGGCATCACCGTTGTCAATGGCTACATCCCGTCCTCTCTGTGAAAATGGTCCAATGCGCTGTCACTGCATGGCTAATCATCTGTCGGTTCTCGATCATACTGGAATAGGATTTACTATCCTTTTGCGTCTGTCACTACGCCCAGCACTCGCGAGTTTGAAGCTCGTCACAGCCATCCCTTCCCTGATCCTACTTGGAATACCACAGACAAGGTTTAGACTTTCCGAATCTTAGGAATGGCCATCCATGGGTTCTAACTTATACCACGAAGACTCTAATATCTCGGACTCGGTCCCCTGTATTAGATTTCTAAGAGATACTCATTCTGTCTCGTCTTCATGTAGAACGGAAGTGGTTGTCAGGCACGCGTTTATAGGTGAGAATGGTGATGAGCATCACATAATCATCACATTCATCATGTCCTTGGGTGCGAACGAATATCTTAGAATAGGAATAAGCTTGAATTGAATAGAAAAACAATAGTAGTTTGCATTAATTCCTGAGGAACAGCAGAGCTCCACACCTTAATCTATGGTGTGTAGAAACTCTACCGTTGAAAATACATAAGAACAAGGTCTAGGCATGGCTGAATGGCCAGCTCCCAAAACGTGATCAAAGGATCAAAAGAGAATCCAAAGATAGATCCCCAGATGTAAATACAATAGTAAAAAGTCCTATTTATACTAAACTAGTTACTAGGGTTTACAGAAATGAGTAAATGATGCAGAAATCCACTTCCGGGGCCCACTTGGTATGTGTTTGGGATGAGCATTTAGCTTTACACGTGTAGAGGCTTCTCTTGGAGTTGAACGCCAGTTTGTAACTTGTTTCTGGCGTTTAACTCCACTTTGCAACCTGTTTCTGGCGTTTAACTCCAGAATGCAACATGGAACTGGTGTTGAACGCTAGTTTGCGTCGTCTAAACTCGGGCAAAGTATGGACTATTATATATTTCTGGAAAGCCCTGGATGTCTACTTTCCAACGCAATTGAGTGCAGGGAGGTCAGAATCCAACAGCATCTGCAGTCCTTCCTCAACCTCTGAATCTGATTTTTGCTCAAGTCCCTCAATTTCAGCCAGAAAATACCTGAAATCACAGAAAAACATACAAACTCATAGTAAAGTCCAGAAATGTGATTTTTATTTGAAAACTAATAAAATTATACTAAAAACTAACTAAATCATACTAAAAACTATGTAAAAATAATGCCAAAAAGCGTATAAATTATCCGCTCATCACCAATCCTTCTGGGGAAGAGGGGAGATCTAAAGCGCGTTGAATGGCCCCTTCAGTTATGGGGACTTGCTTCTGATGGACATAGACAGACTACAAGGCTAGCATGTGAAAATTGGAGTAGAATTCAACTATGCATGAGAGGTTAACCTGCCGTGGCTACCTTCGTAAGAATCCCCATTGTCTGTGCTCAATGCGGGGCTCAACAAACTCAACAATGTGGGTAGGGAGGATGAGTAGGTGCTCATTGTTGTAGTTTCACTCAGCCAGGATGGGGAACATCTGCTCACAGTAGCGGTTAGTGAACCGCGCAGTGTCCCTTCCTGGAGAGGCTTTCTCGGTTTCATTGACTTTGATGATCCTCTTTACCCGCTTTGTTGATCGCTTGACTGATGCTGAGGATGGTTCCACAGCTGGTGCTCTTTTCGTTCCTATCCTCGCCGGTGGGTTATTAGAGGCCTTCTCGTTACCTTTCTTGGTGGCCATCCTGAAAAGGGATAAAAGAAAGGGACATGAAATCAAATAGCTAGAACCGGGAGGAGGAAAATACAAGTGATAATCAATACCAAGGTAAAGAAGAATGTCGTAAACACATGGTCGCGACTCCATGTAATCAGGACATCACTGGAAATATAGCATGATAAATTAAGACAATTAGATGCAAGATGTTTATTAGCATGTCGGCAAAGGCATGAGTAGCATAGATCAAGTATTAATTGCTTAATTTGATTATCAAATGTAACAAACAAACAATCACATTTGTATTGACAATTATTTTTAATTAATAAAAGGTTGCAAGGGTTTTGTGAAAAACAGGCAGTAGAGTAGAATAATAGAATAATTAAGAATTCACAATGTCATATGGACTTTTCACAAACACTTGGTAGGCATGTAAAATATGTTAGGGAAAGTATGAAATCCAACATGCAAGCAACCCAAAAATTAATATTAATTGTCAAATAACTCCCTAATATATCCACAAGCAAATATAAAAGAGAACAATCACCCATATAGATTTCTAACACCAATTAAAAGAATGCAAAAAGAATAGAAAAATAATAAGAATGATAGAAAGAAGAAAGGAGAAAGTAAGTAAATGCAATAATTAAATGAAGAATGAAATAGTAGAGGAGAGAAAGAGAAGAAACCTAATGAGGAAGATGAAAAGAAGAGGAAGAAAGAAGTAGAAACTAAGAATGAGAAGAGGGAGGAAAGAAGAAAGAAGAAAGAAGAAAGAAGTAAGAAGTAAGGAAAAAGGAAGAAAATTAGGATTTGGGGGGGGGGGGAAAGA
>NC_029785.2:89619565-89628156 GCF_000816755.2 Arachis ipaensis
GGGCGACGTACAGGTTTAGGTGAGGTGGCGCATGCGACGCATACGCATGGGGTGCGATTTTCATAGTGACGCGTAAGCATCGGGCACGCGTACGCGTGCTCTTGGTTTGTGCGAATCGCGCGAAGGCATCGACACGTACGCACAACTCTCTGTTCGCTCTGGGCATGGGGTAAAAATCTCATATGACGCGTGCGCGTCATGTACGCGCACGCGTGGATGGCCATAAGGGGAAGGGACGTGCACGCGTCAGGGACACGTACGCGTGATCAAGTTTGTGCCGTTAGCACAATTCCAGCCCCAGGCCATCACGAATCTCTGCCCAATTACTCATTTACGCCAATTTCATCATCCACGCGTGCACGTGCTGGACGCGTACGCGTGAGCATGTTTGTGCGCAATGCACACTTTCTGTGCCACTCCCACGCAACTTTCTGTTCACGTTGTGGGTGGTGCGTACTTACGCATGACGCGTACGCGTCAGCGACGCTTGTGCGTCGAACACCCCTCTTTTTTTTTATATAGAATACAGTATACAGTTAATTATGCAGAAATTATGACTGGCTACTGAGAAAAATAAAATAAATTAATGCTTAGAATAAAAATGAAAGATCGTACCACAGTGGGTTGTCTCCCACCTAGCACTTTTCTTTAACGTCCTTAAGTTGGACGGTCCACTAGCTTAGTCTTCTACTGTTGGTAGATCCTCCAAGAGGAAGATCTCTAGCTCCTTGTTTTTCTTCATCTTCTCACCATGATATAGCTTTAAGCGATGTCCATTGACCTTGATGAATTTGGAGCTTGAAGGATGACTCAAGTGAAAGACTCCGTATGGCTCTACCTTCTCTACTCTGTAGGGACCTTCCCATCTGGATCTCAGCTTGCCTGGCATGAGCCTCAGTCTGGAGTTATAAAGGAGGACTAACTCCCCTGGTCTGAACTCTCTCCTTTTAATGTGCTTGTCATGCACAACCTTCATCTTCTCTTTGTATAGCCTGGAGTTATCATATGCTTCTAGGCGAAGGTTCTCTAATTCTTGTAGTTGCATCTTCCTTTCAGCTCCAGCCTTCTCAAATCCCATGTTGATTTCTCTTACTGCCCAGAAAGCTTTGTGGTTGATAAACCCCATATTTAGGGTTTATCTTGTATTGATTTTAGGGGGATTTTATCACCTTTTTCCCACATTTATTCAATGAAATAGCATGGTTTTGTAAATTCTCCTTTAATTGTGCATAAGAGTGAAAACATGCTTTTTAGGCCCTTAATTGTTTAATCTTAATTCACCTTGATTCCATTAGATGCCTTGATATGTTTGTTAAGTGATTTCAGCTTTAGGAGGCAAAGATTAGATCAAGGGAATGAAGGAAAAGCATGTAAAAGTGGAGAACTCATGAAGAAATGAAGGAATCGCAAAAGCTGTCAAGCCGACCTCTTCGGACTTAATGGACCATAATATGAGCTACAGAGGTCCAAATGATGCGGTTCTAGTTGCGTTGGAAAGTTAACATCTGGAGCTTCGAAATGATATAAGATTTGGCATAGTTGCATCATGTTTAGGGGGCCGAGCACGCGCCGATTTGCACTCTACCTCCATTGGGAGGTGACAAGCTTTTCCATAAACCAGGTAAAAGGGGCTCACCCCGATTGGTGTCTTGTACGCTGTCCGATATGCCCAAAGCGCATCTTATAGCCTGGTGCTCCAGTCCTTCCTATGAGGCTTGACTATCTTCTCCAGGATACGCTTTATCTCTCTGTTAGACACCCCTGCTTGCCCATTAGTCTAAGGGTGGTAAGCAGTAGCTACCTTGTGAATAACGCCATGCTTCTTCAGTAGAGCGGTCAATCTCCTGTTACAAAAATGGGTGCCTTGATCACTCATGATTGCTCG
The DNA here is from genome assembly GCF_000816755.2 of Arachis ipaensis. Classification (NCBI taxonomy): domain Eukaryota; kingdom Viridiplantae; phylum Streptophyta; class Magnoliopsida; order Fabales; family Fabaceae; genus Arachis; species Arachis ipaensis. The sequence goes on from NC_029785.2 coordinate 89,621,451, forward strand.
TGGTGATCCAAAACGACAGATAATATCATTTCTAACAAAAGAGACAACAATGTTAGCATCATCAGTATGGGTAGGAATTGCTACCACCCATTTAGAAACATAATCTACAGCTAACAATATATATAAGAAACCGCTAGAGTTTGGAAACGGACCCATGAAGTCAATGCCCCAAACATTAAAAATCTCACAAAACAACATAATTTGTTGGAGCATCTCATCCCTCTTGGATATATTGCCAAACCTCTGGCATGGGAAACAAGATTTACAGAAGGCAGTAGCATCTTTAAAAAGAGTGGGCCACTGGAATCCACAGTCTAAAATTTTTCTAGCTGTTCGTTGAGGGCCAAAATGTCCACCACTCTCAGAGGAGTGGCAGGCCTCTAAAATGGACTGGAATTCTAATTGAGGCACACACCTGCTAATTATCTGGTCAGCACCATACCTCCATAAATATGGATCATCCCATATATAATATTTGGAATTGCTTTTCAGCTTGTCCTTATGATGCTTAGTAAAATTGGGAGGGAAGGTATGACTAACTAGATAATTAGCTACAGGTGCATACCAAGGAACTACTTCAGATACAGCATGCAAGCTATCAAATGAAAAAGCATCATTGATAGGAGTGGAGTCATCCTTAATGTGCTCAAGGTGACTCAAGTGGTCTGCCACTAAATTCTGAGAACCACTCCTATCCTTAATTTCTAAATCAAATTCTTGCAGTAGTAGTATCCAACGTATTAGCCTTGGTTTGGACACTTTTTTAGCTAATAAATATTTTAGAGCTGCATGGTCTGAGTACACTACCACCTTAGTACCAAGTAAATAGGCTCGGAATTTATCCAGAGCAAAAACAATGGCCAGAAGCTCCTTTTCAGTGGTAGTATAATTAGACTGAGCAGCGTCTAAGGTCTTTGAAGCATATGCAATTACAAAAGGATCCTTACCTGCGCGCTGGGCCAGCGCCGCTCCTACAGTATGGTTGGAGGCATCACACATAATCTCAAAGGGCTGGCTCCAGTCTAGTCCTCTCACAATTGGAGCTTGAGTCAAGGCGATCTTCAGCTTATCAAACGCTTCCATACAGTCCTCACTCAGCTCAAACTCAACATCCTTCTGCAGCAGTCTGGATAAAGGTAATGTTACTGGTGCACGAATTGTGAATCACACTTTTCACAACTAGTACCACTAACCAGCAAGTGCACTGGGTCGTCCAAGTAATACCTTACGTGAGTAAGGGTCGAATCCCACGGAGATTGTTGGTTTGAAGCAATCTATGGTTATCTTGCAATTCTTAGTCAGGAAGTCAATTATATTTATCAGTTGAATTATGAATGAACAAGAGAGCATGGGTTAAAGGTTACTTGTTATGCAGTAATGGAGAATATGTTGGAGTTTTGGAGATGCTTTGTCTTCTGAATCTCTGCTTTCCTCTGTCCTCTGATTCACGCACGCACGTCCTTCTATGGCAAGCTGTGTGTTGGAGCATCACCGTTGTCAATGGTTACATCCCCTCCTCTTGTGAAAATGGTCCAAATGCTATGTCACAGCACGGCTAATCATCTGAGGTTCCCGATCATGCTGGAATAGGATTCACCCTCCTTTTGCGTCTGTCACTATGCCCAGCACTCGCGAGTTTGAAGCTCATCATAATCATTCAATCCCTGAATCCTACTCGGAATACCACAGACAAGGTTTAGACTTTCCGGATTCTCATGAATGCCGCCATCAATCTAGCTTATACCACGGAGATTCTGATTAAGGAATCTAAGAGATATTCATTTAATCTAATGTAGAACGGAGGTGGTTGTCAGGCACGCGTTCATGGGGGAATGATGATGATTGTCACGTTCATCACATTCATGTTGAAGTGCGAATGAATATCTTAGATAGGAACACACATGTTTGAATAGAAAACAGGAATACTTGCATTAATTCATCGAGACACAGCAGAGCTCCTCACCCCCAACAATGGAGTTTAGAGACTCATGCCGTCAAAGAGTACAAAGTTCTGATCTAAAATGTCATGAGATACAAAATAAGTCTCTAAAAGTTGTTTAAATACTAAACTAGTAGCCTAGGTTTACAGAAATTGAGTAAACTATAACATATGGTATAGACTATAGAGATCCACTTCTGGGGCCCACATGGTGTGTGCTGGGCCTGAGACTTAAGCAATTCACGTGCATAAGGCCATTTTGGGCGTTCAACGCCAGGTTTGGATCCATTTCTGGCGTTGAACTCCAACTTTTGATCCTTTTCTGGTGCTGGACGCCAGAATTGGGCAGAGAACTGGCGTTGAACGCCACTTTATGTCATCTATCCTTGAGCAAAGTATGGACTATTATATATTGCTGGAAAGCCCTGGATGTCTACTTTCAAAAAAAATTGGAAGCACGCCAATTCGAGTTCTGTAGCTCCAGAAAACCCACTTTTAGTGCAGGGAGGTCAGAATCCAACAGCATCAGCAGTCCTTTTTCAGCCTGAATCAGATTTTTGCTCAGCTCCCTCAATTTCAGCCAGAAAAATACCTGAAATTACAGAAAAACACACAACTCATAGTAAAGTCCAGAAATATGAATTTTTCCTAAAAACTAATGGAAATAGACTAAAAACTAACTAGAATATACTAAAAACTATATGAAATTAACCCCAAAAAGCGTATAAAATATCCGCTCATCACAACACCAAACTTAAACTGTTGCTTGTCCTCAAGCAACTAGACAAATAAAATAGGAGACTAATAGGTTGAGAAGCAATAATATCTCAGAGTTTTTTTTTTGAGTGAAGCTCAGATTCTAATTAGATGAGCGGCACTAGTAGCTTTTTGCTTCCGAACAGTTTTGGCATCTCACTTTATCCATTGAAGTTCAGAGTGATTGGCATCTATAAGAACTTAGAATTCAGATAGTGTTATTGATTCTTCTATTTCAGTATGATGATTCTTGAACACAGCTATTTCATGAGTCTTGGTCGTGGCCCTAAGCACTTTGTTTTCCAGTATTACCACCGGATACATAAATGCCACAGACACATAATTGGGTGAACCCTTTGGATTGTGACTCAGCTTTGCTAAAGTCCCCAATTAGAGGTGTCCAGAGTTCTTAAGCACACTCTTCTTTCTGCTTTGGACCTTGACTTTAACCGCTCAGTCTCAAGTTTTCACTTGACACCTTCACGCTACAAGCACATGGTTAGGGACAGCTTGGTTTAGCCGCTTAGGCCAGGATTTTATTCCATTAGGCCCTCCTATCCACTGATGCTCAAAGCCTTGGGATCCTTTTTATTACCCTTGCCTTTTGGTTTTAAGGGCTATTGGCTTTTTCTGCTTTTTTTTTTTTTTCTGCTTTTTCTTGCTTCAAGAATCATTTTTAGGATTTTTCAGATTATCAATAACATGTCTCATGTTCACCATTCTTTCAAGAGCCAACATATTTAACAGTCTTAAACAACAAATTCAAAAGACATATGCACTGTTCAAGCATTCATTCAGAAGACAGAAAGTATTGCCACCACATGTAACTAATTAGAATTTCTCTTATTAAAACTCAAAATTTTATTGCCTCTTATTCAAAAGATCTACTATTTTATTCATATTTGCTGATGATGTGAAAAATAAACTATGGCTTAATTGGAGATAAGATCAAAATAGATACTAATTACTACTATGTGACTCCTAAGGTGAACTTTTCTAATGACACTATCACAGAGTTAAAGCTGAAATTGGAATTTAACAGCCTTTGTTCTGGGAAATAGGTGTTCCTCTGATCCGTGGGGTGCTTGATTCTTCAAGAGATAACTTCTGGAGCTTCAATTCCCTTAAGTCACGCCCTTGCGCCTCTTGTTCTTTAAACATATAGGTCAACATTTGACTGTGTTCCTTCTGTTCTTTTATTATTTGCTCCAAAGCTTCCCGTATCTTGGTGATAGACGTCTCAAGATACTCCCAGTATTCAAATTGGGGGATTTCTGGGAGAAATTCCTGTGTTTTCTTCTTGGTGGGATCATCCTGTGCTTGTTGTTTTTCCATTGATGCTTTGGTAATTGGTTTCTCAACTGAGATATACTCAGTTATTCCCATCCTTACCCCAGCGTCCTTGCAGAGCAGAGAAATCACGTTTGGATAAGCCAACCTGGCTTCTTTAGAATTTTTGTTAGCAATTTTGTAGAGTTCAGCTGAGATCAGCTAATGAACTTCCACTTCTTTTCCCATCATGATGCAGTGGATCATCACTGCTCATTTAACTGTGACTTCAGAACGGTTGCTGGTAGGCAACAGAGAATGCCCAATGAAGTCCAGCCATCCTCTGGCGACTGGTTTGAGATCTTCTCTCTTGAGTTGATTTGGGACACCCTTTGTGTTGGTGGTCCACCTGGCTCCAGGGATACATATGTCCTCTAGAATCTTATCCAGGCCCTTTTCTGTCCTCATCATTCTCCTGTTGAAGGAGTCGGGATCATCTTTCAGCTGAGGTAGCTTTAAGATCTCTCTGATCTTGTCAGGGGTGGTATGAACAATCTTTCCTCTGACCATGGTCCGATATTCATAGAAAGCAGTTCCAGATAGTTTTTTCTTGTCAGTCTGCCACATATTAGCATAAAACTCCTGGATCATATTCCTTCCCACTTTCGTTTCAGGATTAGCTAGGACTTCCCAGTTCTTGATTCGAATTTGCTCCTGGATCTCCGGATATTCATCTTCTTTCAGATCGAATCTAACTTCCGGGATCACTGATCTCAGACCCATTATTTTATTATAATGGTCTGAATGTTCTTTAGATAAGAACTTCCCTTGATTCCAAAGTGATTTTGGAACGCTCTCTTTCTTGCCTCTTGAAGTGGGTTGTTTTCCTTTAGGAGCCATGATCTTAGTGATCGCGGATAAACACACCAAACTTAGAGGTTTGCTTGTCCTCAAGCAAAAGAAAAGAAAGGAGAGGGATAGAAGGAGAGCTAGGTGCAATTGTTGATGGGAGGGGAGGGAGGCCGAACTCAAATTTATAGGGAGGGAGGGTGGGTTTTCGAAAAAAAGATAAAGATATGATAAAAAGATTTATTTGGAAAAGATAAGATAGAAGATATGATAAGAGAAGATATAGTTTAAAATTGAGAGGATATGAAAGATTTTTGAAAAAGATAGATTTAGATTTTGAAAAAGATAAAGTGGAGGTTTTGAAAAAGATATTGATGAGTTGAAAAAATAGATTTGTAAAAAAAAGGGTTTTGAAAAGAGTTGGATTGAATTTGCAAAGAGGCCTGGTGCTTATGGATTAAAATACATTTGATATTTTTAAGGTAGGGTTTTTAGAAATTAGGGATTTTAGAAATCAGGGTTCTTAACATGTTTATGTAAGAAATCATGGATTGAAGTATGAAAATCAAGATTTAGAATGAAAAAAATTTGAAGAAAAATGAGTTTTGTCTCCTCCCTGCCATCCTAGCGTTTGAACGCCCAAACACTGCCTGTTTTGGGCGTACAACACCCAAATGCTGCTCTCCTGGGCGTCCAACACCCAGCTGCTGCCATTACTGGCGTTCAACGCCCAGTGGGTGCCCATTTCTGGCGTTGAACGCCCAGATTGCTACCATTACTGGCGTTCAACGCCCAGTGGATGCCCATTTTGGGCGTTGAACGCCCAAAATACACTTTTACTGGCGTTTTCTTGCCAGTGAGCTCTTTTTCTCTGTTTTGTGTGCCAAGTCCTTCTGTAACTCTGTGGACTTATACAAATGATTCCTCACCTTAGTGTCAGTGAACTTTATATAAACAAATAAAAATAAAAATAAAAATAGGGCAAAATGCTTAGAAGATTGTTGCCCCATGGCTGGGTTGCCTCCCAGCAAGCGCTTCTTTATTGTCTTTAGCTGGACCTTGCTGAGCTTTTAATCTAGCTTCAGCCTTGAGCACTCTTGCTCAATGTTGCCTTCAAGATAGTGCTTGATTCTCTGTCCATTGACAATGAACTTCTTATCAGAATCAATATCTTGAAGCTCCACATAACCATATGGTGATACACTTGTAATCACGTATGGTCCTCTCCACTGGGATTTCAATTTCCCGGGGAATAGCTTGAGTCTAGAGTTGAACAGCAGAACCTTCTGTCCTGGCTCAAAGATTCTAGATGACAGCTTTCTGTCATGCCACTTTTTTTATTTCTCTTTGTAAAGCTTGGCATTTTCGAAAGCTGTGAATCTGAATTCCTCTAGCTCATTTAGCTAGAGCAATCTTTTTTCTCCTGCTAATTTGGCATCAAAGTTTAGGAATCTGGTTGCCCAGTAGGCTTTATGTTCCAGTTCCACGGGCAGGTGACATGCTTTACCATACACAAGTTGGTATGGAGAGGTCCCTATAGGGGTCTTGAATGATGTTCTGTAAGCCCACAGAGCATCATCCAGGCTCCGTGCCCAATCCTTTCTACGGGTACTTACTGTCTGTTCTAGGATTCTCTTTAATTCTCTGTTAGAGACTTCAGCTTGCCCATTAGTTTGTGGATGATATGGAGTAGCCACCTTATGGCGAATTCCATACCGAACCATTGCAGAGTAAAGCTGTTTATTGCAGAAGTGAGTGCCCCCATCACTGATGAGTACTCTAGGGACACCAAACCTGCTAAAGATATGTTTCTGGAGGAACTTCAGCACTATTTTAGTATCATTGGTGGGTGTAGCAATGGCCTCAACCCATTTTGATACATAGTCAACTGCT
>NC_029785.2:89628239-89630541 GCF_000816755.2 Arachis ipaensis
AAAGGCGAATGGCCCAACTCTGACAATCATGTCTTCAATCACGCCTGATGGGTATTTAGTGGAGCCATCAGCAAGTTGGAGACATATCCGGGTTGGTTTAACTTCTTCAGTTAAGCCAAGCTTCTTGATAGTGGATGCAGGTATTAGGTTGATGCTTGCCCCAAGATCACATAAAGCTGTCTTGGTGCAATTACCTTCTAATATGCATGGTATCAGAAAACTCCTAGGGTCTTTAAGCTTTTCAGGAAAGCTCTTCAGAATGACTGCACTGCATTCTTCAGTGAGGAGAAATCTTTCTGTTTCTCTCCAATCCTTTTTATGACTCAAGATCTCTTTCATGAACTTGGCATACGAAGGTATTTGCTCAAGTGCTTCTGCAAATGGAATCTTTATTTCAAGAGTCCTGAGGTAAACTGCAAAGCGAGCAAATTGCTTATCCTGCTCCTCTTTCCGGAGTTTTTGAGGATAAGGTATCTTGGCTTTATATTCCTCAACCCTAGTTGCTGCAGGTTTATTGCCTACAGAAGTGGTTGAAAAAGCCTTTTTAGAGGGGTTGTTATCAGCATTTCTGTGTGTCTGATCCCTCACTGGCAATTGAGTGCCAGGGTTAGAAACTGGAGTGACGTTGGATGCCAACTCCTTGTCTGTTCCTGGCGTCTGAACGCCAGAACTGTGCCCATTTTGGGCGTTCAACGCCAGATCTTGCCCATTTTGGGCGTTCAACGCCAGATCCTTGCCTATTTCTGGCGTTGAACGCCAGTCCTGCCTTGTTTCTGAAGTTGAACGCCAATCCTGAGCATGGTCTGGGCGTTCAGCGCCATCTTTCCACCAAATTTCTGGCGTTTTAGTTCCAGAATTACTTTTCCCTGGGCTCTTACTCTCCTCAGGTGAATTTTGGGTGGTTTGCTCATCTCTTAGCTTTTTGCTGCCTTGAGGTGGGGTATTTAATGTTTTCCCACTTCTTAATTGAACTGCTTGGCATTCTTCTGTTATTTGCCTTGACAGTTGCTGCTTTGTTTGCTTAAATTGTTCTTCCATATGTATATTAGCCATCCTTGTCTCTTGTAGTCTATCTCTGAATTTGGCTAACTGCTTTGTTAGAAAGTCCAATTGCTGATTGAATTCAGCAGCTTGTTCTACAGGATTGAGTTCAGCAGTTGCTGTTTTAACCTCTTCTTTCATGGAAGGGTCACTGCTTAGGTATAGATGCTGATTCCTGGCAACTGTATCAATGAGCTCTTGAGCCTCTTCAATTGTCTTTCTCATGTGGATAGATCCACCAGCTGAGTAATCTAGAGACATCTGAGCTCCTTCAAGAAAGTGGTTAGGAGATTTTAAAAAGGATATGATGAATTTTGAAAAAGGTTTTAAATTTTTAAATAAAAATTTGAATTTTAGAAATAGATTTCGAAAATTTGCTTTTAAAACAGAGAAAAAAGATATTTTTGAATTTAAAGAGGAGAGAGAAAAACAATAAGATAGCACAAGATTTAAAATTTTTAGATCTGATGCTCCTTGTTTTCGAAAATTTTTAAGGGAAAAACACTACGGGACACCAAACCTAAAAATTTTAAGATCAAGACACAAGGAAAACTCAAGAACACTTTGAAGATTCACAAGAACACAAGAACACGAAGGAAGAACACCAAACTTAAAATTTTTAGAAAACCAAACTAAAATTTTCGAAAAACACAGAGAAATCAACAAGAAAACACCAAACTTAAAGTTTGGCACCGGATTTAATAGAAAAATTATTTTTGAAAAAGGTTTTAATAAGAAAATAAGGATTCTAAAATTTTAACACGACAATAATACGAGACTCTAAACAAAAAGGAGAAATTTTTCCTAATCTAAGCAACAAAATAAACCGTTGGTTGTCCAAACACGAACAATCCCCGGCAACGGTGCCAAAAACTTGGTGCACGAATTGTGAATCACACTTTTCACAACTCGTACCACTAACCAGCAAGTGCACTGGGTCGTCCAAGTAATACCTTACGTGAGTAAGGGTCGAATCCCACGGAGATTGTTGGTTTGAAGCAATCTATGGTTATCTTGCAATTCTTAGTCAGGAAGTCAATTATATTTATCAGTTGAATTACGAATGAACAAGAGAGCATGGGTTAAAGGTTACTTGTTATGCAGTAATGGAGAATATGTTGGAGTTTTGGAGATGCTTTGTCTTCTAAATCTCTGCTTTCCTCTGTCCTCTGATTCACGCACGCACGTCCTTCTATGGCAAGCTGTGTGTTGGGGCATCACCGTTGTCAATGGTTACATCCCCTCCTCTTGTGAAAATGGT
>NC_029785.2:89631444-89667105 GCF_000816755.2 Arachis ipaensis
TTCTGGATTCTCTGGATTCTCATGAATGCCGCCATCAATCTAGCTTATACCACGGAGATTCTGATTAAGGAATCTAAGAGATATTTATTCTAGAACGGAGAGAACGGAGGTGATTGTCAGACACACGTTCATGGATTGAGGAAGGTGATGAATGTCACGGATCATCACCTTCTCCATAGTTAAGCACGAATGGATATCTTAGATAGGAACATGCATGTTTGAATAGAAAACAGAAATACTTGCATTAATTCATCGAGACACAGCAGAGCTCCTCACCCCCAACAATGGAGTTTAGAGACTCATGCCGTCAAAGAGTACAAAGTTTTGATCTAAAATGTCATGAGATACAAAATAAGTCTCTAAAAATTGTTTAAATACTAAACTAGTAGCCTAGGTTTACAGAAATTGAGTAAACTATAACAGATGGTATAGATATCCACTTCTGGGGCTCACTTGGTGTGTGCTGGGGCTGAGACTTAAGCAATTCACATGCATAAGGCCATTTTGGGCGTTCAACGCCAGGTTTGGATCCATTTCTGGCGTTGAACTCCAACTTTTGATCCTTTTCTGGCGCTGGACGCCAGAATTGGGCAGAGAACTGGTGTTGAACGCCAGTTTACGTCGTCTATCCTTGAGCAAAGTATGGACTATTATATATTGCTGGAAAGCCCTGGATGTCTACTTTTCAACGCAATTGAAAGCACGCCAATTCGAGTTCTGTAGCTCCAGAAAATCAACTTTGAGTGCAGGGAGGTCAGAATCCAACAGCATCAGCAGTCCTTTTTCAGCCTGAATCAGATTTTTGCTCAGCTCCCTCAATTTCAGCCAGAAAAATACCTGAAATTACAGAAAAACACACAACTCATAGTAAAGTCCAGAAATATGAATTTTTCCTAAAAACTAATGGAAATAGACTAAAAACTAACTAGAATATACTAAAAACTATATGAAATTAACCCCAAAAAGCGTATAAAATATTCGCTCATCAGTTACCTTACTGAAGTCCTTGATGAATCTCCGGTAGAAACCTGCACGGCCAAGGAATGAATGGACTTTCCTCATGGAGGAGGGGTAAGGTAAACTAGAAATGACATCTACCTTTGCTGGATCTACAGAAATACCTGTATTAGAGACAACATGTCCTAAAACAATACCTTGTTTAACCATAAAATGACATTTTTCAAAATTCAAAACAATGTTTGAACTAACACACCTGTCTAATACTCTAGCTAAACTATCTAAGCAAAGGCTAAAGGAATCACCGTACACACTAAAATTATCCATGAAAACTTCCATACAGTCTTCAAGAAGATCTGAGAAAATGCTCATCATGCACCTTTGGAAAGTAGCTGGTGCATTACATAAGCCAAAAGTCATCCTTTTGTATGCATACGTTCCAAAGAGACTTGTAAAAATAGTTTTCTCCTGATCTTCAGGAGCTATATGAATTTAAAAATATCCTGTATAACCATCTAAGAAGCAGTAGTGTGATTTACCTGACAAACGGTCAAGCATTTGATCAATGAATGGCAGAGGATAGTGATCCATATGAGTGACCTGGTTGAGGCACCTGTAGTCAATGCACACCCTCCAAGAATTTTGCACTCTAGTTGCTATGAACTCTCCATGCTCATTCTTCACTGTTGTGACTCCAGACTTCTTGGGCACCACTTGCACTAGGCTAACCCATTCGCTATCTGAGATGGGATAGATAATATCTGCTTCAAGCAGTCTGGTCACTTCCTTCTTAACAACCTCCAAGATGGTGGGGTTCAGCCGCCTTTGAGGTTGACGGACAGGCTTTGCTCCCTCTTCTAAAAATATCTTATGCTCAAAAACTTGAGGGCTGATGCCTACTATATCCGCCAAGCTCCACCCAATTGCTTTCTTGTGTCTTCTCATCACACTAAGCAAATGCTCCTCTTGTTGGAAAGTGAGTTCCCTTGCAATAATAACTGGGAGCTTCTGATTGTCCTCAAGGTAAGCATACTTGAGGTGGGGTGGAAGGGGCTTCAACTCCAATGTCTGCTCCTGACTGGGCACTAGATCTTCTGGAGCTAGTGATGATGGCAAAGTGTCCTCATTGTGTTCAGAGGGTTTCCCCACACTTGGACCTAGCTCCATGTGCATCTCTTCTACTTCTTCTTGGTGGACTGCAGCTATGGTTTCATCAATGATGTCGTACTGAAAGATAGAATGGTCTTCCGGAGGGTGCTTCATAGCTTCATTCAGGTTGAACTTTGAGGTCTTCAGGAATGGTCTTCCGAGCAGGATGGATGACGGTCTTCCTGAGTCATTTTAGGGCATCTCTAAGATATAGAAGTCAATGGGAAATGTGAGCCCCTTAATGCTCACCAGCACGTCCTCAGCAATTCCAACCACTATAATAATGCTTTTATCTGCTAACACAAAATGAGCTGCCAACCTTTTTAGGGAGGGAGCCTCAAAGCATCATATATAGACAATGGCATAATACTCACGCATGCTCCTAAGTCACACATGAAGTCAGAAAATATTACACCCCCAATAGTACAGTTAACCATGCATGGCCCTGGATCACTATATTTTGCAGGTATATCCCCCATTAAAGCAGATATAGAACTACCTAAAGGGATAGTTTCTAACTCATTAATCTTATCATTATGCATGCACAAATCCTTTAGAAACTTCGTATATTTAGGTACTTGTTGAATAACATAAAAAAGGGGAACAGTTACCTCAACCTTTTTGAAGATTTCTACCATTTTTGGGTCAAGTTTCATCTGCTTTCTAGACTTCCTTGCAAGGTGCAGAATTGGGATAAGGATGGTGTCTCTGGTAGCTTTAGCTTCTTCTGGTGCGCCATTCCCTGGTTGAGCTGCTTCCTCTTCAACCTTGTCTTGTACTTCATCTTCCTCTTCAAAATCCTCCACTTCATCCATGTCCTCAACTGGGGCGTGTTCTTGTGGACTTAGCTCCTTCTGATTCCTCTCTTGCAGTGTGGTTCCGGACCTCAAAGAGATGGCATTGATGCCACCCTTGGGGTTGGGTAAGGGTTGAGAAGGAATTCCAATGGAGCTTGAAGGCTGGTTATTGGGAGTGTTCATTGATCTAATCTGTGAGGCAAGAACTTGTACAGTAGAGATCAGGCCGTTTAAGGTGGAGCTAAGTGTGTTCTCCATGGCCTTTTGTCTTTGCTCAATAGACTGAAGCAATTCGTCATTAGAAGAGGAAGGGGGTAAGTGATTTGAGGGGCCTGCTGTTGGTTGTTCTGAGGCACTTGGGACTGCCTTAGGTAAGGTGCTCTGTAAGGCTGGTTCTGGTTCTACTGATACCAGTTTTGCTGATTGTTATTATTATTCCACCTCTGATTCCCCTGGTTGTCTCTGCTTCCTCTGTTATAGTTGTCCCTCTAGCCTTGGTTGGAGTTGTCTTGCCAACCCTAGTTATGGTTCCCACCTTGGTTATAGTTGCCGCCTTGATGATAGTATCCTTGGTTTGGACGGTCATAGAAATTGTGAGTAGCTGCCAAGGTGTTGTCCTCTTGTTGGAGCTGCGGACACTCATCAGTATAATGACTATAACATGCACATATCCCGCACACTCTCTGAGGAACCAGTTTTTGACTATGTTGTGGTGAGGGAGGTTGAGATTAGTGTTGACTTAGATGTATCTATTTCAGTAGGTTGGTCATCTCACACAGACTCTGTGTGGGAGCAGTAGTCTCACTGCCAGGGGAAACCTCTGCAACAGCCTTGGGGTGGCTGTTCCTGTGCCTGTGATTTCGAGTTGACTCAGCTAGGTCGCTGATCAGTTGCCACGCTTCATCTGCTGTCTTGTACTTTTTTAGAGAACCATTACTTGCACCATCCAATGTAGTCTTATCCTGAGGCTTCATGCCTTGAGTGAAGTAGTTGATCAACACCAACTTGTTAATCATGTGGTGGGGGCATGCGTCCAGAAGATTCTTGAAGCGCTCTGATGAGTGGATAATTTATAACCTTTTTGGCATTGATTTTACATAGTTTTTAGTATGATTTAGTTACTTTTCATTATATTTTTATTAGTTTTTATGCAAAAATCACATTTCTGGACTTTACTACGAGTTTGTGTGTTTTTTTGTAATTTCAGGTCTTTTCTGGCTGAAATTGAGGGACCTGAGCAAAAAACTAATTCAGAGGCTGAGAAAGGACTGCAGATGCTGTTCGATTCTGACCCTCCTGCACTCAAAGTAGATTTTCTGGAGTTACAGAAGTCCAATTGGCGCGCTCTCAATTGCGTTGGAAAGTAGACATCTTGGGCTTTCCAGCAATAATAATAGTCCATACTTTACCCGAGATTTGATGGCCCAAACTACTGTTAAAATCCAGCCAAAAACTTTCTGGCGTAAAACGCCAGAACTGGCACATTTCTTGGCGTTAAATGCCCATTTTGGAACCCAAGGTGGCGTTTAACTCCAACATGAAGCATATGCACGTGTAAGCTTGAAAGCTCAGCCCAAACACTCACCAAGTGGGTCCCGGAAGTGGATTTCTGCACTTAGTTACTCATTTTCTGTAAACCTAAGTTACTAGTCTAGTATAAAAACTAAATTTAGAGATTCATTTTGTAACTGATGACATTTTACACTACATATTTTATCTTCTATAGCATGAGTCTCTAAACCCCATAGGTGGGGGTGAGGAGCTCTGCTGTGTTTCAATGAATTAATGCAATTGCTACTGTTTTCTATTCAATCACGCTTGATTCTATTCTAAGATACTCACTCGTACTTCAATATAGAGAATCTGATTATCCGTGACACTCATCATTATTCTCAATTCTATGAATGTGTGCCTGACAACCACTTCCATTCTATTTGAGCTCGACGTAGTCATTGGGTGATAGATTGAGTGCGTATCTCTTGGGTCTCTGATCCACGGACCGAGTCTGTGAGATCAGAACCTTCGTAGTAGAGGCTAGAACCAATTGGTAGCATTCCTGGGATCCGGAAAGTCTAAACCTTGTCTGTGGTATTCCGAGTAGAATCTGGGAAGGGATGACTGTGACGAGCTTCAAACTCACACATGTTGGGTGCAGTGACAGTGTGCGAAAGGATAGAGAGATCCTATTCCGACGCTAGTGAGAACTGACAGATGATTAGCCGTGTGGTAGCTGTACTTGGTATTTTTCATCTGAGACGAGAAATCCGACAGTTGATTAGCCGTGCAGAGATCGTACTTGGTATTTTTCATCCGAGAGGATCATACAGCTTGCCATTGAAGGAAGCCATGCGTGTTTGGAGAAGAAGACAGTAGGAAAGCAGAGATTCAGATGACAGAGCATCTCTGGAACCTCAACCTGTTCCTCATTATTGAATCACAAGTACCATTTATTTCACGTTATTTACCTTTCATAAACAAAACCATTTTTTATCATTAGTATCCTGACTAAGATTTACAAGATAACCATAGCTTGCTTCAAGCCGGCAATCTCCGTGGGATCGATCCTTACTCACGTAAGGTATTTGATAAACCCATATTTCATGAGTTCTTTTGTGCTTAATTTGAATGATTTATACAATCCTTCACCTGCTTATTCACATTAATTGCATGGTTTTACTTTCCCTTCCTTATTATGTCATATTGTGAAAAACATGTTTCCTAAGTTTTAAAAATTAATTATTTTAATTACCTTTATTTCCATTCGATGCCGTGATTAGTGTGTTGAGTAGTTTCAGATTCTCTAAGGCAGAATGGCTTAAAGGATGGAAAAGGAAACATACAAAATAGGAAGGAGAAAGTAAAACAGAGCTTTAAGGAAACTTGTATCCACGCGATCACATGGATGACGTGATCGCGTGCCAAGCACGAATCAGCAGCGACGCGGCCGCATGACTGACGCGACCGCGCGCCTTAAGCAGAATGCACATGACGCGGTCGCATGACTGACGCAACCGCGTGGCAAGGAAAAGCTCCGAATGACGCGACCGCGTGACCCACGCAGACGCGTGACAGAGGCCACGTATCAGAATTTACAGAATGTGCCCCCAGCAATTTTTGAAGCCTTTTTTGGCCCAGATCCAAGTACAGACAGCATAGACCAGAGGTTATAAAGTATGGGAATGCACCCATTCAAAGGGAGCTCGCATATTTTACTTTTCAATGATTTAGATTTAGTTGAGAGGGAGATCTTCTCTCTCTCTCTCTTAGGATTTAGGATTTCTTCTTATTTTAAGAGTGACTCTCAATCCAGGTTTTATATTTCTTTTTTTTAAATTTCCCTTTCACTTTATTTATTTATTTCAATATCTGAGTTTGCTATTTACCTTTATAATTGGATCTATGAAAGGTCAGACCAATCAAGGATGGTTGGGACCAAGAGGATCTAATCAACCCTTTTGGCAGCAACACCCTCCGAGATATCCTGGGCAAAGACCATTCTACAGTGCATACCCAGTTGAAAGACATGGTGGACAACCTTGTAACTACCAACAAGCCCCACCCCATGCATATAAACCATCCTTTCAACATAACCTCGAACCACCACACTCACAAGCTTCTCTTCACCATTCGCCACCATATGATCCTTCCTTACCCCAATGCCAATCCAATCACTCCCAATCACCACCACTTTCCTTTGTATCATGTCCAAGTCCAGCAACCCGAGAAGCAGAGGATCGCCTAAGAGAAACAGTAATTAAATTTCAAACAACCATTAAACAACTGGAGCAAGCAATGATTCAATGGGCTTCTAGGCGCTTAAATACACAAGGATCAGCCACAGCTCCATGTGGACAGCCCAATGAAGAGCGCAGCATAAAGGAGAAACCAGAAACTCCAGTGGACAAGACAGAGAATGAATTTGTACTAGAACAATTAGAAGAAGCTGTCTTTGTTCAAGAAAAAGAGTTGGTTGAAGATCTAGGAGATGCTGAACCTCCATGGGAATCCAAAATTGAGGAAAACTCCGTCCAGGATGCTACAGTTGATGCTAAGGAGGATATTTCTCCAAGGCAAGTCGTTTATAAAGAATCAGATGGAATAATCCAAGAAGCAAATTCCCTTGATGATGATAGTCACAAGTCTAACTCTCTTAGTGATGAACTTGCATCCGCAAGTGAATTCTCTGAGATCGAAGAATCTTCCCCAAGTGAATATGAAGATGATGCAGAGGTAGATTTCTCTCAACCTCCATTCTATGACTCAAGTGATGAGGAAGACGCAGAAGACTTTGACCAGGACACAGATACAATTGAAGATCTTTGCAAAGAAGTGGAGGAATTCACAGAAGAGCACAAGGAAATGGAACTTGCAGAACCACCAAAAACACCTATCCCAAGGCCATTACCACCTAATACAAGCTTCAAGTGGGTACAATCCTTAACTTATAATTTTACTTATTCACTTGAATATGGTTTGCTTGAAACAGATGGCCAGCTTAGAGCTCTCTGCGGCTTTAAGAGTAAGAGGGAAATGTCTTGTACTCAGAGCTGGTGCACAAGGCTCAATAAGGTTCCACGCTTCACTTTGAAGTACACGGATTGGTATCAGGCTCAATTGCATGGATCATGGAAAACGTTTGGTCACCAAGGTGAGATTCTACTTTTTAACCCGCCCGAATGGAAACATGTAGATCAAGACGGAGGCGGATTTAAAAGCAAGGCTTGGAATCCTGGACTATATCCTGACATTCATCGTCCCGGGAGCCTAACAATACATTTGAAGCTGTTTAGAAGCTTTGCGTGCCTAGTTTGGGACCCCGGAGGCTATTGGCATTCCAAGCACTGGTGGAGATTTTTGGACAAATTTAAACATAAGCCACCATAACAGGATACTCCTCCAATGTCCAACTTAAGGACTTTAACTAAAAGTGCTAGGTGGGAGACAACCCACCATGGTATGGTCGCTTCTTTTTCAATTTATTTCTTGTTAAATGCTTTCATTTTTTTTTCTTTTTCATTTTAATCTATTAAACCTGGAATCATGCATAGCATTCATGTTAATCATTGCATTCTGCATTTTTCATGCATATATATATAAAAAAAAAGGGGTGCACGATGCGACCGCATGCCCCATGCGATCACGTCATATTGCGAAAAACACCACCCGCGCGACCGCGTGATCCACGCGGCCGCGTGATCCACGCGGCCGGGTGATCTATATATCGGTGTAAGGATCCAACGAACAGAAAGTTAGGCTGGAATCGTGCGGCCCTTGTGCGTTTCGCACAAATTGGCCCACGCGATCGCATGCCCCATGCGATCGCGTCACTTGCACGATACCAAATCCCACGTGACCGCGTGAGCGATGCGATCGCGTCGCATGGATTGCACATCACCCCAAAAGGAGACAGAGAGTGCTTGGACGACCCAGTGCACTTGCTGGTTAGTGGTACGAGTTGTGAAAAGTGTGATTCACAATTCGTTCACCAACCACCCAGCACCACCCAGCCGCCGCCGCCGTCCAGACACCGCCGCCGCAACCCCCTCCCCTCCCTTCTTCTCCCTTCTTCCTCTCTCTTCCCCTCTCCACCACTGCCCTCCGCGACCACCGCCCACCACCGCCGGCCATCCAGCCGCGCCCCCTCTCTCCGCCACCCACCCGCAAACCCCCCTTCTTCTATCACTAACCCTAAACCCTCTATCCGCCACTGCCCCCCCTCAGCCGCCACCGCGCCGAACGCCGCCGCAGCCACCTTCTTCCCCGTTCCACCCCTCCCGCCTACCAGGTTCCGCAAAACACAACCCTTTTTATCCGTTCATCATTTTTCTGTAATTTTTTCCGTTTTTGTTCATAATTAGGATAGATAGATATTCATGCTGTAGTGGATTTTTAGGTTGTTAGGTAGCATAGGCTCTGGTTAGTGGATCTAGGTCTGTTTACTTGCACTGTTCCTGTTTATGTTTTATCCTAACTGCAATTTTGTTGTTCCTATGACCTTGTTCATATGCTATGATTTCTTGGAATTGCTGCTTGTTACTCTCAAATTTTCCTGTTTCTATACATTACTGGTAACTGCAACAAGTTTTTAATTCATATGAACTGCTATGATTGCTGTTTATTTTTCGGGACAATCCAATTTTAGCCGAAATGCTGCCCAAATTTTTTGTAAATTATTTTCATTCATGTTTTTGTTTGGCATTTCTGAACTCTGTTTTACTCTGCTTTACCCAAACCATTTCGTGAATGCTATGGCAGACATTCTTATCCTCTTTGATTTCCTGGTTCATAAACTGCTTTTGTGATTCACTGATTCAAATTTTTGCTTTCTTTATTTCTATTCGAATCAGCATCACCCTGTTTTCCTTGTTCGATTATGAGTACTTCTATTCTTACCTGTGAATCCTTGTTATATGAAATTTTTCTATGCCACTTACTTTAACCCGCACTTTACTAACTCACTAATTTTATTTACTAATTTCTTTTTCAAATTCTAACCATACTAACCCTTTTAATCTCTTTTCTGATTATTTTCACTTTCCTCTAACTTTCTAACCATGACATATTGATTATTTTTCCATTTAACATAAATTCAATCACATTTCATTTACTCATTTTCCTTATTCTAATTCTCCCTTGACACTTTGAGTTTCCTTTGTTTAATTGCCTATTTGCTTTCCTATTTTATCCATATCCTGGTTCTCTGTTTTTCAGGATGTCTGCCTCACAGAGGAAAGGAAAAAGCAAGGCTACTGGAAAGCGCAAGAGAGGAGACTCCTCCCAGTCCATCATTGCTCTAATGCACGATTCTTCATGGCGGGAGAAGAACTTCACACAGCAGGAAAAAGCTGACCATCTGCTCCCTGCAAATGATTCTATTAAATTTGCAAACCGGTACTGTGAACTGAAGTACCCGGCTTTTGCACTCTCCAGAAATCTATATCTGGAACGAACTCTGAAGATTCCAGAAGCCCTCCAGCAGTACACCACTGAGAAAATCAAGCAAAGGGGCTGGTTCTTTCTGGAAAGAACATTGACAGAGGTCAATTCATCTTGGGTACGGGAATTCTACTGCAACTACTATCTCACTACCCTAGATGCAGTGAACCTGAGAGGAAAACAAATTCTGGTCACTGAAGAGGCCTTAGAGGATATTCTCCGGCTCCCAGCCAAGTCCGATCAGCCTGATGGTTATTCAAAGGCTGAGGAGGACATGCGTCAGATGCAGTTTGATTGGGAAGCTGTAAAGGCACGGATAGCTCTCGACCCGACAGTCCCTTGGGAGATGGGTCAGGACACTAACATGCCTAGAGGGATCAAGAGAGCATACTTAAACGATGAGGCTCGGTTATGGCATCAAATCTTGAGTAATTATGTGATGCCGAGTACTCACGAGACGGAGATCCCGGCTGCTATGATCACCCTCCTTTGGTGTGTGCTGGAGGGTAAGGACCGGTATCTGCCACGTTTCATTCGGTATTATATGGCCAGGGTCCACGTCCGAGGCACCCTCCCCTTTCCATATCTAGTTACACAGCTTGGCCGTCGAGCTGACGTGCCATGGGAGGCTGCCGATGAGAGACCACCAGTGGCGGATTGCAGGAAGATCATTCCGCACAGCCGAAACTTCTTAGCCTTGGGCCACAGACCACCACCATTCACTGCCACCGTTGAGTCAGCCCCACCGTCTACTACACCACCTACCCCTGCTACTACCACTGCACCTCCACCTGCCACAGAGCCCGTCTATCATCTGGTGCACCGCTTGTTTCGATGACTTGACCAGATGGAGCGTTGCAACAAGCGGCGCTATGAGCACCTAAAGCTGATGATACGATCCGGTGACATCCCCTCCGAGCCCGACACACCATCTGAGGCATCTGAGGAGGAGGCGGATGCACCCGAGGCAGAGACCCATCCCCAGGAGGCAGCACCAGCCGCACCACAGGCAGCGGTCCCACATCAGATTGAGGCTGCAGATCTTGAGATCCCGATCCAGTCAGCACCTCCTCCATAGCAGCCAGACCCTCAGCCCACCACCACCACTGAGACTCCAGCTACCATCCCTCCTAGTGATGACACTCCTTTACACCCGGCTTGATTGAGCATCGGGGACGATGCTTCCTTTTAAGTATAGGGAGGTCGCCATCTCTGGCGTTTATTTTGGAGAACCACTACATACTTTTTCTTTTATTTTGGATTTTTTTTTTGTATTTTTCTTTTTACTGTTATTTTCTGAGTACTTATACATTGCTTTTATGTATTTTTACTCTATTTTCTGCATTTTACATCTTGAGTTCATATTTTAGCCATTTAGTTTATTTTAGTTATTTAGTTTAGTTTGCAATTCTGATTTATTAGTGGATTAATTAGTATAGTTTACCCTTTTTAGCATAAGATAGTATAGTTTAAATAGAAAAATATAAAAAGGAAGTAAGCTAGGAAATTGAACATATCAGATTTAAATCCACAAAACTTATATATAGCATTACATGATGTAGTTAAGCCGACAACATTTCATCAAGGAGGAACATTAAAACTTTAAAAGCTACCCTAAATAATTTTTTTTATGAGAATAATGGGAATTTTTAACTAAACCTGCATACAATATATAAATGATATATGATGCTTGAGTTAGAGAACACATAGCCTGTGAGTCTTGAGCTTAAATTGTATGGTTACGGATTTATACAATCCTTCACCTGCTTATTCACATTAATTGCATGGTTTTACTTTCCCTTCCTTATTATGTCATATTGTGAAAAACATGTTTCCTAAGTTTTAAAAATTAATTATTTTAATTACCTTTATTTCCATTCGATGCCCTGATTAGTGTGTTGAGTAGTTTCAGATTCTCTAAGGCAGAATGGCTTAAAGGATGGAAAAAGAAACATACAAAATAGGAAGGAGAAAGCAAAATGGAGCTTTAAGGAAACTGGTATCCACGCGATCGCATGGATGACGCGATCGCGTGCCAAGCACGAATCAGCAGCGACGCGGCCGCATGACTGACGCGACTGCGTGGCAAGGAAAAGCTCCGAATGACGCGACCGCGTGACCCACGCGGACGCGTGACAGAGGCCACGTATCAGAATTTACAGAATGCGCCCCCAGCGATTTCTGAAGCCCTTTTTGGCCCAGATCCAAGTACAGACAGCATAGACCAGAGGTTATAAAGTGTGGGAATGCACCCATTCAAAGGGAGCTCGCATATTTTACTTTTCAATGATTTAGATTTAGTTGAGAGGGAGATCTTCTCTCTCTCTCTCTTAGGATTTAGGATTTCTTCTTATTTTAAGAGTGACTCTCAATCCAGGTTTTATATTTCTTTGTTTTAAATTTCCCTTTCACTTTATTTATTTATTTCAATATCTGAGTTGGCTATTTACCTTTATAATTGGATCTATGAATTTTTCCATGTTACAGACTGTTATTTGAATTAATAATAATTGAGGTATTTTCAGTTTATGATTGTTCTCTTTGATTTAAGTTACCATTGCTTCCCATCTAAGGATATTTTTATCACTCCAGCAATTTTACTTTTTCCCCTTTTGGTTCTGGTTAAGAATTTAGTAACTCAACAGTTATTAAACTCAACATAATTGATAATCGTTATCTTGCTAATTAACCTGAACTTAAATAATCCCAACCTTTTCTTAGGAAATAAATAGGATTCAAAGGCCAGATAAATTAGTCCCTTGAATCTCCTTTGCTTTAGTAAAGGTTGACCAAGTGGAGTTTAGATTCAACTTTCATTATAGTTGAGCGAAATAACTACGTTGGACCTCCAACTTCTTTTACCTTACCAAAAGTCTGCTTTACAGTATTTATTTATTTTAATTGCCATTTACTTTACTTGTCATTTAAATTACTTGCTTCTCATCTTCTAAAACCCGATTACAACCTTTATAGCCAATAATAAGAACATACTTCCTCGCAGTTCCTTGAGAAGACGACCCGAGGTTTGAATACTCGGTTAACAATTTCTAAAGGGGTTTGTTACTTGTGACACCCAAAACGTTTGTACGAAGGGATTTTTGTCGGCTTAGAGACTGTATCTACAACGCAACTATTTCTATGAATCTCTTTACTGGTAAAAATCCTAACGTCAGTATTACTTGGACGACCCAGTGCACTTGCTGGTTAGTTGTGCGGAGTTGTGAAAAGTGTAATCACAATTTCGTGCACGGGGATTGTTTGAGTTTGGACAACTGACGGTTTATTTTGTTGCTTAGATTAGGAAAAATTTATCTTTTTGGTTTAGAGTCACTAAAATTGAGTCTTCTATTATTGTTTTTGTTAAAATTTTAAAATCCTTGTTTTCTTTTTCTAAATTTTTTCGAAAATTTTTAATAAACTGATAATAGAGTTTTCTGTTTGAGTTTAGTTTCATGCTTTAAGTTTGGTGTCAATTGCATGTTTTAATTTCTCTTTAATTTTCGAAAATATATGCATTGTGTTCTTCATTGATCTTCAAGATGTTCTTGTTTATTTTCCTTGTTTGATCTTTAATTTTTCTTATTTTGTGTTTTTCCTTTTTTTCTTGTGCATTTTCAAATTATTAGTGTTCAAAGTATAAAAATTTTTTAAGTTTGGTGTTATTTATGTTTTTATTTTCTTAAAAATTTTCAAAATTTGTTCTTGGTGTTTATCTTGACATTCAAAGTTTTCTTGTTTGTTTTCTTTGTTTTGATCTAAAAATTCTAAGTTTGGTGTCATTTTATTATTTTTCTCTTTCCTCATTAAATTCAAAAAAGAATAAATGTATTTTTTCCTTTATTTACTCATCATTTTCGAATTCCTTAGGTTGACTTATTCAAAATTTTAAAATTTGGTTGTTTCTTGTTAATTAAGTTAAATTTTCAATTTTAAAATTTATCTTTTTAAATCTTTTTCAATTTTCTTTTTATATTTTTCGAAAATCCTTTATAAAATTTTTCAAAATCTTTTTCTTTTCTTATTCATAATTTTCGAATTACTTGTCCCATTTTACTATTTTGATTGAAAAATTTTAAGTTTGGTGTTTTCTTGTTAAGAAAGTTTTAATCTTTAAAATTTTAAAATCATATCCTTTTCAAATATTTTCTTTTATTTATTTATTTTCTTACAAGTATCTTTAATTTTAAGACATATCTTTTTCAAAATTTCCTAACCACTTTCTCTCTCTTCATTTTTCAAAAATCATATCCAAAAATTTTCAAATCTTTTTAATTAATTAATCATTTAGTATTCGAATTTCTTTTATTTCTTTTTCTTTTAGTTTCCGAAATATATATTCTATTTTCCAATTATTTTATTTTATTTTATTTTATTTTGAATTCGGTTTATCCTTAATTAAACAAAATAAAAACGAAAATATTTTATTTTATCCATCATGGATCCAAGTAAAAATGAACAGTCCAGAAGGACTCTGGGGTCATATGCTAACCCCTCTAATGCTTCCTATGGGAGTAGTATCTGTATACCCTCCATCAGAGCTAGCAATTTTGAGTTAAATCCTCAGCTCATTATCATGGTGCAGAAAAACTGCCAGTATTCTGGTCTTCCACAGGAAGAACCTACTGAGTTTCTGGCACAGTTCTTACAAATTGCTGACACAGTACGTGATAAGGAAGTAGATCAGGATGTCTACAGATTATTACTGTTTCCATTTGCTGTAAAAGATCAAGCAAAAAGGTGGTTAAATAACCAACCCACAGCAAGCATAAGAACATGAAAACAGTTATCAGACAAATTCCTGAATTAATATTTCCCTCCAAAAAGGATGACACAGCTAAGGCTGGACATCCAAGGCTTTAAACAAGAGGATAATGAATCTCTTTATAATGCCTGGGAGAGGTACAAAGAGATGCTAAGGAAATGCCCCTCTGAAATGTTTTTAGAATGGGTGCAGTTAGACATCTTTTACTATGGACTTACAGAAAAAGCCCAGATGCCTCTAGACCACTCAGCTGATGGATTTATACACATGAGAAAGACAATTGAAGAGGCTCAAGAACTCATTGATATAGTTGCTAGAAATCAGCATCTGTACTTAAGTAGTGAGTCCTCCATGAAAGAAGAGGCTAAGGCAGTATCCATCGAACTTAGTCCTCCAGAACAAATTACTGAACTTAATCAGCAACTATTTTCTATAACAAAACAGTTAGCAAAAATTAAAGAGATGCTACAAGACACCAAAGATGCTAATGAGAATATGGAAAAACACTTGAATCAGACAAGACAACAGCTATCTAAACAGATAACAGAAGAATGCCAAGCTGTTCAATTAAGGAGTGGGAAGACATTGAATGTCTCAACTCAAAGCAGCAGAAAGCCAAGAATGGAACAACTAACAGAAAATGACCAAGCCACTGCTCAAAATCCCTCTAAGGACAGTAAGAGCCCAGAGAGGAATGATTCTGGCGTTCAAACGCCAAAAAAGGGTGAAGAACTGGCGTTAAACGCCCAAAGGATAGCCAATTCTGGCGTTCAAACGCCAGAAAAGGATGGCAACCTGGCGTTAAACGCCTAGAAAACACCCAATGCTGGCGTTCAAACACCAATAAGGGGTCAGACACCTGCAAGTGCTGATAACAACCCCCTTAACCAGGCTTCTCCAACCACTTCTGTAGGAAGTAAATCTGCAGCAACTAAGGTTGAAGAATATAAAGCCAAGATGCCTTATCCTCAGAAACACCGCCAAGCAAAACAGGATAAACAATTTGCCCGCTTTGCAGACTATCTCAGGACTCTTAAAATAAAGATTACGTTTGTAGAGGCACTTGAGCAAATACCCTCTTATGCTAAGTTCATGAAAGAGATCTTAAGTCATAAGAAGGATTGGAGAGAAATTGGAAAAGTTTTCCTCACTGAAGAATGCAGTGCAGTTATTCTGAAAAGCTTACTAGAAAGCTTAAAGATCCTGGAAGCTTTATGATACCATGCACATTAGAGGGTGCTTGTACCAAGACAGCTCTATGTGATCTTGGGGCAAGTATCAACCTAATACATGTATCCACTATCAAAAATCTTGGTTTGACTAATGAAGTTAAACCAACCCAGATATGCCTCCAACTTGCTGATGGCTCCATTAAGATTCCATCAGAAGTGATTGAGGACATGATTGTCAAGGTTGGGCCATTTGCCTTCCCCACTGACTTTGTAGTGTTGGAAATGGAGGAGCACAAGAGTGCAACCCTCATTCTAGGAAGACCTTTCCTAGCAACTGGACGAATCCTCATTGACGTCCAAAAAGGGGAGATAACCCTGAGAGTCAATAAGGATGAGTTTAAGTTAAATGCTATCAAAGCTATGCAGCATCCAGACACATCAAAGGACTGCATGAGCGCTGATATTATTGACTCCCTGGTGGAAGAGGTCAATATGACTGAGAGTCTCGAATCAGAGCTAGAGGACATTTTTAAAGATGTTCAGCCTGATCTGGAGGAATAAGAGAAAACAGAAGAACCTCTGAAAACTCCTCAGGAAGAGGAGAAGCCTCTTAAACCCGAGCTCAAGCCACTACCACCATCCCTGAAATATGTATTTCTGGGAGAAGATGACACTTTTCCAGTAATCATAAGCTCTACTTTAGAGCCACATGAAGAGAAAGCACTAATTCAGGTGCTAAGGACACACAAGACAGCTCTTGGGTGGTCCATAAGTGATCTTAAGGGCATTAGCCCAGCCAGATGCATGCATAAGATCCTATTGGAGGTTGATGCTAAGCCAGTGGTTCAACCACAGAGGCGGCTGAATCCAGCCATAAAGGAGGTGTGATGGGTTGAAAACGGATTTCCAACACCTAAAACTCATCGGCAAGTGTACCGGGTCGCATCAAGTAGTAATTACTCACGTGAGTAAGGTCGATCCCACAGGGATTGAAGGATTGAGCAATTTTAGTTAGGTGGTTGATTTAGTTAAGCAAACAAGTAATGATTTGAGTGAATTGTAACCAACAGAAGCTAAATTGCATAAAACTAAAAGGGAAAGGGAAAATTGATAGTAAATTAAAGAACAGAAGAAGTAAAAGAGCTTAATCTTAAAGTGCAAGAAATGTAAATGACTGAAACTTAAATTGCAAAAAATGTAAACAGCTGAAGCTTAGAGTGCAAGAAATGTAGATTGCTTGAATAATAAAGGGGTATGGGATGCTGGAATTCAGAATTTAATAACAGAAAGTAAAGAAGATGAATTAAGTGCAATAGATATAAACAGAAAGTAAATTCAACTCAATTGCAAGATCTAGGAAAGAAATTCAAGAGCTCAGAGGCTCAATGAGACTAGAAAACAAGTCTAGATCTCAATTCCTTCCTTGATCCAATAGAAAACAATTTGTAGAAGAAAAGAAAATGAAAACAGTAAAGGAAACTCAGATTCACCTCTTGGAACAATTGAGAAGAGAGGTGAAAGATGATTCTCAAACTTAGAATCAATGAAGCTCTTCGATCTCAATTCAAATTCCAATAGAAGATAGCAAAAGTAACAGAAGAGATGAGAATGAAATCAGAAAGCTAAATCCAATTCACAATTCCTTAGAATTATGCAGAAGAGAACAAAGATGAATTGTAGATTAAGGATTGAAACAGAATTCCTTCAATCTCTATCCACAATTCAAAAACAGAAAGCAAGAAATGCAAAAGTGAGAACAAGGAGGAGAGAACTCAGCTCTCAATCCCAATTCCCAATTCAAAGCTCAAAATCAAAAAATGAAAGTTTAAAAGTAAGCAAAAGTAAAAGTTTAAAGTCCTCTTTAAATCAAACTAAATCCTATTTATACACTTTCTATTTTTGATCTTCAGAAATTGGAGTGGGCTTTTCAATTGGTGAAGAATTGAATCCAGGGTAGCGTTCAGTTACTTTAAAGTAACTGAGCACTACATATGCTTGTTGTCCTTGGCCCAATTGTTGTTGAACTAGCGTTCAGTGAGAACTTTTTAACTCAGCGCCTCATTTGCTTGCCTAAGACTCCATATTCGAACCTTGGAGGATGCACTTCGGTGCCAATTTTCTTTGGCCAAGTGGAGCGCTCCTTCCTTGCAAGAGAGGAGCTCCTTGGTTCGAATCCTGGTGCTTACACTTTTGCCAATTTCCTTATGAAGAGTAGCGCTCCCCTTATGCCTCATGTGTAGAGTTCGATCCTTGGCTCCCCCATTTTGCTTGCTTGTGCTTTGCTTTTTTTCTTGGAGATGCACGATAAAGGTAAAACAAGTTAACTGAGCGCTCCTTTGAATCAAGCTTCCTTGTAGCGCTCGGTTAAATCTTCAAACATAGCGCCTTGCTTAATGAATGCTTGGCTCTTGCTCTTAATTACTAATGCCGTTCATTCATTACTAATGCCAATTTAATAATGGAAATGTATGCATGCTTATTAGTGAGCGTGCAACGTTCCATCATTTCATTCATTCTTTAATTGGCATTAGTAATTAAGTTCCATGCATGCTTTCATTAATACCTTGGCGATAATAATAATACATGCATGCTTCCATGGCTTTATTAAATAATGCCAATGCATTCATTTTCAATTAAAAATGCCAATTGTATTAACGTTGAAGCATGATAAAATGCATAGTGAAATGCAGGCTTTAATAATCCATTTCATTCTTTTGGCATTAATGATTTAATGCTTCATGCATGCATTAATTGGCTTTGTAATGCCAATTAATGTGAAGATCACTCATATGCATAGTTCATGATGGCATTAGTATTTAGATGCTTCATGGTCATGGGTCACGCTTTTCAAAGCGTGGTCTAAGGTCCAAAGCGTGCTCTAACTTTAAAAAAGTGCCAAAAATTCCTTTTTTCACCATTTCTTCACCTACAAATAATCAAAACAACCAATCAAAGCATCTCCAAATTCACAAGGTTTCTAAATCATTCAAAAACCAACTAATTCTAGCTTAAACCTTATGATTTTGTGTCAAATAAATGATGGTTGATTGATTTAACAAAACCATGCAAAACCACTCCAAATTACTCACTTACAATGCAAGAAAGTCCATAAAACCTAATGAAACAAGTGAAAAATGTTTGAAAAGCTAGCATAAGATGACTTGTCATCAAGGTGGTGCAAAAAGAGGTCACTAAGTTACTAGAAGCTGGGATTATTTATCCTATTTCTGATAGCCCCTGGGTGAGCCCTGTCCAAGTTGTCCCCAAGAAGGGAGGCATGACAGTGGTTCATAATGAAAAGAATAATCTGGTTCCTACAAGAACAGTTACAGGGTGGCGTATGTGTATTGACTACAGAAGACTCAATACAGCTACCAGGAAGGATCATTTTCCTTTACCATTCATAGACCAGATGCTAGAGAGACTTGCAGGTCATGAATACTACTGCTTTTTAGATGGCTATTCAGGTTACAACCAAATTGCAGTAGATCCTCAGGACCAAGAGAAAACAGCATTCACATGTCCTTCTGGAGTATTTGCCTATAAAAGGATGCCATTTGGTCTGTGCAATGCACCTGCAACCTTTCAGGGGTACATGCTCTCTATCTTCTCTGATATGGTAGAGAAATTTCTGGAAGTCTTCATGGATGACTTCTCAGTATTTGGAGACTCATTCAGCTCCTGTCTTGACAATCAAGCACTTGTTCTGAAAAGGTGCCAAGAGACTAACCTGGTTTTAAACTGGGAAAAATGTCACTTCATGGTGACTGAAGGAATTGTCCTTGGGCACAAAATTTCAAACAAAGGAATAGAGGTGGATCAAGCTAAGGTAGAGGTAATTGAAAAATTACCACCACCTGCCAATATTAAGGCAATCAGAAGCTTTCTGGGGCATACAGGATTCTATAGGAGGTTTATAAAGGATTTTTCAAAAATTGCAAAATCTCTGAGTAATCTGCTAGCTGCTGACATGCCATTTATCTTTGACACAGACTGTCTGCAGGCGTTTGAGACTCTGAAAGCCAAGCTGGTCACAGCACCAGTCATTTCTGCACCAGACTGGACATTACCATTCGAACTAATGTGTGATGCCAGTGACCACGCCATTGGTGCAGTATTGGAACAGAGGCATAACAAGCTTCTGCATGTTATTTATTATGCTAGCCATATTTTAAGTGATGCGCAGAAGAATTACACAACCACAGAAAAGGAGTTTCTTGCAGTGGTTTATGCCATTGACAAGTTCAGATCTTATTTAGTAAGATCAAAAGTAATTGTGACCATGCTGCTCTAAAATATCTCCTCACTAAGTGATAAACCCCATTTGTAGGGGTTATCTTGTGCTTGATTTAGGGGATTTTATAACCTTTTACCCACATTTATTCAATGAAATAGCATGGTTTCATGATTATCTTCTAATTTGTGCTTAAGTGTGAAAACATGCTTTTTAGGCCATTAATTGTTTAATCTTGATTTACCCATGATTCCATTAGGTGTATTGATATGTTTGTTAAGTGATTTCAGATTTAGAAGGCAAAGATTGGATCAAGGGAATGAAGGAAAAGCATGTAAAAAAGGAGAACTCATGAAGAAATGAAGGAATCGCAAAAGTTGTCAAGACGACCTCTTCGCACTTAATTGACCATAACTTGAGCTACAGAGGTTCAAATGATGCGGTTCCAGTTGTGTTGGAAAGCTAACATCTGGGGCTTCGAAATAATATTAGATTTGCCATAGTTGCATCGCGGATAGGGGCGCACACGCGCACGGTACACGTACGTGCCGATTTGCATGTGATTCATTAAATGCAAATTCATGGCCAGCGAATTCTAAAGCCTTGTGGGCCCAATCCAACTCATTTCTGATGCTATTTAAGCCAAGAATTGAAGGGGAATTGAGAGACTTTTACATGCTTTTGACCATTAATCAAAGTTTAAGTTTTAGAAGTAGTTAGAGCTAGTTTCTAGAGAGAGAAGCTCTTACTTCTCTCTAGAATTAGGATTAGGTTTTAGATCTAGATCTAGTTCTTCTTCTCTCTTCTAATTTTCCTTTCCTTTCCTTAATTGTTCTCTTGTAGTTGTAGAATTCTTCTTCTCTTGTAATTCCTTTGTGTTGATAGTTGTAGTTTATGAACTTTCTTTTGTAGATCTACATTTCTTCTTCAATGCAATTGGTAAGTTCTTTGTTGTTTCATGCTTGTTTTCCTTTTCTATTGTTGATCCCTTGCTATTCTAGTTAGATCTCTCTTTAATTCTTGCAATTCATGTAGTTTACTTTTATTGCCCTCTATGTGTTTGTTAAAACGCTTCTTTTAGTTATGAGTTTACTTTTCTATTATTTTGCCTTTCTATTGTTAATCTCTTACTTTTGTAGTTGTAGATTCTTTTAATTCTTGCAATTTACTATGCTTTTCTTTTGTGTCTTCCAAGTATTTGATGAAATGCTTGGTTGGATTTTAGAGAAAATTTTAATGCTCTTGACTTGGGAAGGTAACTTAGGAACTCTTGAGTTACTAATGTCCAAGTGATTGACGATTGGGAGCCATTAACTCTAGATCTCACTAATTGATTTGGTGGAGAACTTGGACTTATGGACTTGGATTGACATAGCTCACTTGACTTTCCTCTACTATTAGTTAGGGGTTAACTTAGTGGGGTTAGTCTTTGCCAATTCTCATGTTGTGGTTAGTGATTAGGATAGAGATCCTTGACCACCAAACCTTGCCAAGACCCCTTTAGTTGTTAGTTTATTTTTATTTCCATTTACTCTTCATGCCTCTTATCAAAAACCCCAAATATAACTCATAACCAATAACAAGACACTTTATTGCAATTCCTAGGAAGAACGACCCGAGGTTCACTACTTCAGTTTATAAATTTAGGGGTTTGTACTAGTGTCAAATAATCTTTTGTACGAAAGGACTATTGTTTGGTTTAAAAACTATACTTTACAACGAGATTTCATTAGAGAAATTCTAAACCGTACAAAAGTCTTTCTCATCAAAATGGCGCCGTTGCCAGGGAGTTGCAATGGTATTATGTTATTGGTTATTGTATATATGTGAATATTGTGAATATGTTTGCCTTTTGCTTCTTTGTTAGTTCTTTCTAGTTTTAGGATTTAATTTTCTTGCTTCTTATTTGATTTTGTTTTTATTTTCTCTTGCTATCATAAATTCTCGCTTTGGCTATGAATGTGATTACAACTATGTTGTAGGAAATGAGAGCTGCAATGAGGATGTGTATCAAGGATGGGATCACCAAAGGTGGGAGGAGCCATATGCATATGATCAATCTTCATGGCAACAACCTCCACCAATGCACTATGAAGAAGAGCCATTCTATGATGCATACCAATCCAATGGCTATGGTGAATCTCCTTGTGACTTTCAAGAACCACCACCATATGCTTATGAGTCATATCCTCAACATGACCCTCAACCACACTCACAAGCCTATTTTCACCAAACACCTCCATATGACCTTGATCCATGTCCACCATACCAACCACCTTTTGAACCACATGAGCTATACATGGAACCACCATTCCAAAATCAATACCCCCAAGAACCACCTCACTATACACCACCACCACCATACCCATACCAAGAAGAACCACCTTCCTATTATGAACCCTTTCTCCAAGACAATGAACCCTCTATGGACGAAATCCTTGGCCTTATACTTCAAGGGCAAGGAGAAATGAAAAGGGAGACACTAGAATTTGTGGCTACCTTGACCAAGATGGTAAGCACTTTAGCCTCTGAATACTTGAGTACTCAAAGCACTCACATGGTCACATGTGGAGAATTAATTGAGAAGCATAAGGAGAGATTGGAAACTCCGGTGGAAAATGAGGAATGTTATTTTGTATTAGAGCAATTGGAGAAGCCTATGATCATTGAAGAAGAGGAAGAAGTGGTTGAAGACTTAGGAGATGCGAAACCCCCTTGGGAACCTAGAGTCAAAGGGAATCTCTCCAAGGCGATTGAATTGGATGTTGAGGAGGAGAGTGTACAACCTCCAAAATAATTTTTGAGTGAAGACTTGGAAGGAGTGGAGTAAGAATTGAGTTTTCTTGGTGATGAAGACCATGCATCCAATCTTCTTGGTGGTGAATCCTTTGAATTTGAAGAACCTTCTCCCAATGAAATAGAAAGTAATGTGGAGGTATATTTCTCTCAACCTCCCATTTATGATTTGAGTGATGGAGAAGAGTTAGATGAAGATGATGAACAAAGGATTGAAATTGAAGAAGTTTGTCAAGAGGTGTAAGTGATCAAGGAAGAACACAAGGGAGTAGAGCTTGCGAGGACATTGGAAATACCTCTCCCTAAGCCACCACCATCCATTCTTTCATCCAAGTGGGTAAATTCCTTATACTTAAGCTTTATTATTCCCCTTGAATATGGTTTGCTTAAGATGGATGGTCAACTTAGAAATATTTGTGGCTTTAAGAGCAAAAGGGAGATGGTTAGTGGTTGGCAATGTAAATCAAAGTTCATGATGGTTGCATGCCCAAAGCTTAATAGCAAGGGTTGGTGCAGAACTACATTTCTTGGGTCTAAGATGATGTTTTGTCACTTGAATGAGAATTCACCTTACTCACCACCCGGATGGACTAATAATGATGATCAACTTCAAGACGGGTGTGAAAATAAAGTGTGGGATCCCGGATTACAAGAAGAGGATCAACTTTGGGAGCCCCAAGCTTGTGAAGAACTCCATCAAGACTTGGCTAAATCCATGAGAAATCTTGGGGCACAATGGAGAACCAAGCATTGGTGGATGTTCCAAGATAGCTTCAAGTACAAGCCACCTTCAGAGGAGCTCCCCATAAGTCCAACTTAAGGACAATAACCAAAAGTGCTAGGTGGGAGACACCCCACCATGGTAAATTCTTTTCATTTTTTCTCTTTTGTACATACTAATAGAATTAGCTTAATTTCATATTTTGTTGAGTTTGTTGAGTCTAATTGGTAGTTTAGTATGTTAAATAAGGTTTTATGGTGTTTTGGTAGCTGTTTAGAGGTTTGCAATGCTTGGATTGGGGCAAAAACATAAAAGAAAAATTTTGAAAAACAGAGCACCATCCGCGCGTACGCGCACTGCGCGCGTACACGTGCATCAAGCATTTTCGCCTATCCGCGCGCACGCGCCATGTACACATACACGTGGATTGAGAAATTCCACCCCCAAGCCAAAAACCCGAGAGTTGTGCGAACGCTGCGCTAGCATTGTGCCTTTCGCACAAACCAACTCGCGCGTACGCGTACACGCCACTCTCGAAATAAGCCATCGACGTGGACGCGCCACGTACGCGTACGCGTCACGTCCATTGCACCACCATGCACGCGTACGCGCGGATGCCCTTCCTTCACTACATTTCTTTTCTTTTCCTCTTTCCAATTCTTTCCTTCCCCTTTCTTCTTCCCTTCTTCTACCCATCATCCAACACTCCCAAACACCATTGATAACCATTTATTTTAGTTAACTAATTAGTTAGTTAGTTAGTTAATTAGTTAGTTAGTTAGTTAATTAGTTAGTTAGTTAGTTGATTAGTTAGTTTTAGTTAGTTTTCATTTCATTTTCTCTTTTTTAATTGTAAGTGTTGGATTGTTATTCTTGTTTACCATTAATTGCTGCTGAGTATTAAAAAGGGATGTTATCTTAACATCATTATATTTATAATCTTTGTTGGATTCTATTGTTGAGGTTATATTTTGCTACTTGGTTTTGAGTTTTTCATGCTTACCTTTTAAGAATACCAAGTGATGAGAATTGTCCTCGAGCTTGTAACTCCTCTTGAATTGCGTGAGTTGGCCACCATGTAATTTGGATCCTTTCCCTCGATTAGGCAATCTCTTGATATTGGATGTTGAGCATTTATCTTAATGCATTGTATTTCTTGATTATATGCATCCATTTTAGCTTGAATGCTCTCATCCTTCTTTAATGCTTGTTTTACCTTACAAGTTTACTTAAAATATCTCAAGCATACTAGAATGAGTAAAGTGCATACTTCTTTAGTGACATAGCTTTTATGCTAATGTGTGTTCTAAACCGCGCGCAATTTAGAAATCACACACTTATTTGTCATTAATGTCACACTAATTCACTTACTCAATTCTAGTGATTAGCCCCTCATTCCAACAATGTATGCTTCCTTGCTTTCATTTTCTCATCTTATGGTGTTATATTTTTGTTTTTCATGATTGATGCACCACAAGCAAAAAACGAAAGCAAGAGAAAGAACACGCAGCAACCGATTGACCTCCTAGCTGAATGTGGCAATTCGGAGAGTCGCTGTACCCCCTTGCTCATCTTTGAGTGAACCGAGGATGGTGCAAACTTTTAAGTGTGAGGAGGTCGTCCGACCGGTCGGCGATTTTGGGTGACAAGTTTCTAATCTCAACACTTTTTCATTCCATTCTAGTTTTTTTTTGGATTTTTACTTGCATTTTCTTATTTTCGCATATATATACACAATAAGCTTAGTCAAAATAATGAGATTTTTCAAGAAATTTATCTATAGGACACCTCAATTGATTTGAGTAAAATCTTTCATAGAACTTGCTTGAATTACATATATTGTGGAACATGTTTTGAGCTAAGAACACAAGCTTGTGAGATTTGAGCCTAATGGTGTGGTTACATCTTATAACCACTTATCTTTCCTACTTGTGTGTAGTATTCTCTTTCTATGATTGTGATCTTTGATTTGTTTGATTCTTTATGTCCATTATTTTATGTATTCATGCATTTATATGATTGAGGCCATCATTTCATTTAGCTCACTTACCCAAATAGCTTTACCTTTTATCTTCCATTGTTAGCCAATTTGAGCCTACGATTAACCCACTTATTCTTAATTTAGCACATTACAAGCCTTAAAGCGGAAAATAATAAATGTCCTTATTTGGATCTTTGATTAGCTTAGGCTAGAGTGTGTGTATCATTCAAGTGTGGGAATTTTGGGACATTAGGGGAATAAAAGGGTAGTTTTGTATTTTTATTGAAATTATTAGGAATTGGGTACATGCTCATGTATTGATAAAATGTATAGACCTTATGCATTGATGTTCTTGTATATAGTTTGAAAGAAAGAAAGAAAAAAAATGATAAGAAAAACAAAAGAAAAAAAAAGAAAAAGAAACAAAAAGAAGAGCATGGAAAAGAAAAGAAAAGAAAAAAATAGAAAAAGAAAGAAAGAAATAAAAAGAAAGAAATAAAAAGGGGACAAAATGCCCCAAAGCAAAGTTCAATAAGGGTCAATGCATAAGTGTTGTGAAATGAAAAGGAAACGCATGAGTATGTGAAAAAAGTGAGAAAAATGGGTAGTTAGGTTAGCTTTAAAATTGTATAGGATGTCATAGGTTAGGTGGGAAATTTAAGCTTATCAAAGATTCAAATTTTAAGCTCACTTGACTAAATATGCATCCTTACCTTGACCCTAGCCCCATTAAAACCTATGAAAAGACTTCATGATACTTGTGCGCATGCATTGAATAAATGTTAATTGTTAGAAGAAAAATAAATCTTAGAAAGCATGAAATAGAGGAGAATTGAGAGAATCAACCCTAAACACTTGAGCGATTAAAGTGAAAACACATCCGGTGAGGGTTTGATGCTCAATTACATGTTTTCACCTATAATCATCACTTTTCTTGCAAGTTTGTAAAAATATTTAATAGCTCAATTCAATTGTGGATTAGACTTGCTAGTCCTTAGCCCTTGTGCATATAGGCTTCTTGGAAATTGATTTATTTTGACCAAGCAATTGCATTCATGTAGATAGTTGCATATAGGTAGGGTTCATTTAGTTAGACTTCATTGAATAAATGTTGATATCCTTTGCTTTTTCTTGCTTTAAGCATGAGGACATGCTTGGTTTAAGTGTGGCGAGGTTGATAAATCCCATTTGTAGGGTTTATCTTATGCTTGATTTAGGGGATTTTATAACCTTTTACCCATATTTATTCAATGAAATAGCATGGTTTCATGATTGTCTTCCAATTTGTGCTTAAGTGTGAAAACATGATTTTTAGGCCCTTAATTGTTTAATCTTGATTTACCCTTGATTCCATTAGGTGCCTTGATATGTTTGTTAAGTGATTTCAGATTTAGAAGGCAAAGATTGGATCAAGGGAATGAAGGAAAAGCATGTAAAAAAGGAGAACTCATGAAGAAATGAAGGAATCGTAAAAGTTGTCAAGACGACCTCTTCGCACTTAATTGACCATAACTTGAGCTACAGAGGTTCAAATGATGCGGTTCCAGTTGTGTTGGAAAGCTAACATCTGGGGCTTCGAAATAATATAAGATTTGCCATAGTTGCATCGCGGATAGGGATGCACACGCACACGGTACACGTACGCGCTGATTTGCATGTGATTCATTAAATGCAAATTCATGGCCAGCGAATTCTAAAGCCTTGTGGGCCCAATCCAACTCATTTCTGATGCTATTTAAGCCAAGAATTGAAGGGGAATTGAGAGACTTTTACATGCTTTTAACCATTAATCAAAGTTTAAGTTTTAGAAGTAGTTAGAGCTAGTTTCTAGAGAGAGAAGCTCTTACTTCTCTCTAGAATTAGGATTAGGTTTTAGATCTAGATCTAGTTCTTCTTCTCTCTTCTAATTTTCCTTTCCTTTCCTTAATTGTTCTCTTGTAGTTGTAGAATTCTTCTTCTCTTGTAATTCCTTTGTATTGTTAGTTGTAGTTTATGAACTTTTTTTTGTAGATCTACATTTCTTCTTCAATGCAATTGGTAAGTTCTTTGTTGTTTCATGATTGTTTTCCTTTTCTATTGTTGATCCCTTGCTATTCTAGTTAGATCTCTCTTTAATTCTTGCAATTCATGTTGTTTACTTTTATTACCCTCTATGTGTTTGCTAAAATGCTTCTTTGAGTTATGAGTTTACTTTTCTATTGTTTTGCCTTTCTATTGTTAATCTCTTACTTTTGTAGTTGTAGATTCTTTTAATTCTTGCAATTTACTATGCTTTTCTTT
Source organism: Arachis ipaensis (assembly GCF_000816755.2). NCBI lineage: Eukaryota > Viridiplantae > Streptophyta > Magnoliopsida > Fabales > Fabaceae > Arachis > Arachis ipaensis. The sequence goes on from NC_029785.2 coordinate 89,659,230, forward strand.
TGTGCCTTCCAAGTGTTTGATGAAATGCTTGGTTGGATTTTAGAGTAGATTTTAGTTCTCTTGGCTTGGGAAGGTAACTTAGGAACTCTTGAGTTACTAATGTCCAAGTGATTGACGATTAGGAGCCATTAACTCTAGATCTTACTAATTGATTTGGTGGAGAACTAGGACTTATGGACTTGGATTGACATAGCTCACTTGACTTTCCTCTACTATTAGTTAGGGGTTAACTTAGTGGGGTTGGTCCTTGCCAATTCTCATGTTATGGTTAGTGATTAGGATAGAGATCCTTGACCACCAAACTTTGGCAAGACCCCTTTAGTTGTTAGTTTATTTTCATTTCCATTTACTCTTCATGCCTCTTATCAAAAACCCCAAATATAACTCATAACCAACAACAAGACACTTTATTACAATTCCTAGGGAGAACGACCCGAGGTTCAATACTTCGGTTTATAAATTTAGGGGTTTATACTAGTGACAAACAATCTTTTGTATGAAAGGACTATTGTTTGGTTTAGAAACTATACTTTACAACGAGATTTCATTAGAGAAATTCTAAACCATACAAAAGTCTTTCTCATCACTAAGCAGGATTCAAAACCCAGACTCGTAAGATGGGTGTTACTTCTGCAAGAGTTTGATATAGAAATAAGAGACAGAAAAGAGACAGAGAACCAAGTAGCAGATCACCTGTCCCGGATAGAACCAGTAGCAGGAGCGTCCCTCCCTCCTACTGAGATCTCTGAAACCTTTCCGGATGAGCAACTCTTTGCCATTCAGGAAGTACCGTGGTTTGCAGACATTGCAAACTATAAAGCTGTGAGATTCATACCCAAAGAGTAGAGTAAGCAGCAAACAAAAAAATTGGTTTCTGATGCAAAGTACTACCTGTGGGATGAACCATATCTCTTTAAGAGGTGTGCAGACAGAGTAATCCGTAGATGTGTGCCTAGAGAAGAGGAATAGAAGATCCTATGGCATTGCCATGGATCACAATATGGAGGATATTTTGGATGTGCGCGAACAGCCACCAAGGTTCTCCAATGTGGCTTCTACTGGCCTACTCTCTATAAAGACTCCCGAGAGTTTGTACGTAACTGTGACAGTTGCCAGAGAGCTGGTAATCTGCCTCACGGTTATGCCATGCCTCAGCAAGGGATCCTAGAGATTGAGTTGTTTGATGTATGGGGTATTGACTTCATGGGGCCTTTCCCACCATCATATTCAAACACTTATATTCTGGTGGCAGTAGACTATGTATCTAAATGGGTAGAGGCAATTGCAACACCTACTAATGATGTTAAGACAGTGATGAATTTCCTCCAAAAGCATATCTTCAGTAGGTTCGGTGTCCCTAGGATACTGATCAGTGATGGAGGCACTCATTTCTGCAATAAACAGCTTGACTCTGCTCTGGTCCGATATGGAATTAACCATAAAGTGGCAACTCCATATCATCCACAGACAAATGGGCAGGCTGAAGTCTTGAATAGAGAACTAAAACAAATCCTGGAAAGGACTGTAAGTACCCGTAGAAGGGATTGGGCAAGAAGTCTGGATGATGCTCTGTGGGCATACAGAATAGCATTCAAGACTCCTATAGGGACCTCTCCATACCAGCTTGTGTATGGAAAATCCTGTCATGTGCCAGTGGAACTGGAACATAAGGCCTACTGGGCAACCAGGTTTCTAAACCTTGATGCTAAGATAGCTGGAGAAAAAAGATTACTCCAGTTGCATGAGCCAGAGGAGTTCAGACTCAATGCTTTCGAAAATGCTAAAATTTATAAAGAGAAAGAAAAAAGATGGCATGACAAAAGGCTGTCATCTAGAGTCTTTGAGACAGGATAGAAGGTCCTGCTATTTAACTCTAGGCTCAGATTATTCCCTGGGAAATTAAAATCCCAGTGGAGGGGACCGTATGTGATTACAAGTGTGTCACCATATGGCTATGTAGAGCTTTAAGATATTGATTCTGACAAAAAGTTCATTGTTAATGGACAGAGAATCAAACATTATCTTGAAGGTGATATTGAGCAAGAATGCTCAAAACTGAGACTATATTAAAAAGCTCAGTAACAGTCCAGCTAAAGACAATAAAGAAGCGCTTACTGGGAGGCAACCCAGCCATTATAAAAAATTAGATGTTTATAACAATTATATAAGTTTATTTAATTTTCTTCCTAATGTTAGCTAATGTATTTCAGTGAATAAGTCAAGAAAATGAAGGTTCAGAACATAAAGCAGAGGAATCACAGAGAAAAAGAGCTCACTGACGTTAAAATGCCAGTAAAGAGGAAATTTGGGCGTTAAACGCCAGAATGGCTACCATTCTGGGCGTTTAACGCCAGAAATGGCAGCACTCTGGGCGTTCAGAAAAACGCCCAGTAAAGAAGGTTTTCTGGCGTTTAACGTCAGCCAGGGTACCTGGCTGGGTGTTAAACGCCCAAAATGGCCACCAGATGGGCGTTAAACGCCAGAATGGGTATCATTCTGGGCGTTTAACGCCAGAACAGCTAGGGAAGAGGTAATTTCATTCCCAATTCAATTTTTTTCGAATTTTCATGTTTTAATTCAAAATTTTCTGCATCCAAACATTACAAACATTCATTTTTTATTTCCATTAAACAAAAATTCATAATCTTATAAATTCTTTTTAATTCTCTTTCAATTCTTTTCAATTCTTTTTCAAAAACTCATTCATCTTTCCAATTTCTTTTTAAATCTTTTTAATTCATTCATATTATCTTTTATTTCTTAGATGCATAAACAAAAATTTAGATTTAACTTCCTCATATCTTTTTCATATCTCTTAAATTTTGAAAACAATCTTCTCTTTTTCATATCATGTTTATCTTTTATCAATCATATCTTTCAAATAATATCTTTTTTCTAAAAATTCAAACCCATTCCCTCCCTCCCCTTTATTTATACATTTGGCCATCCCTTTTACTCCATCATTTGAATCCTTCTCTCCATCTATTCATCTTCTTCCTTTTTATTTTGCTTGAGGGCAAGCAAATCTCTAAGTTTGGTGTGATTTCTGTGATTCCTGAGTTAAAACAAACCAATCTCATGGCACCCAAAGGAAGACAAACCGCTTTAAGAGACAAGAAAGAAAGCAATCCAAAACCACGTTGGATGCATGAGAACTTCTGCACCAAAGAACATGCAGACCATTACCTTAAATTTGTGTGCAGAAGATTAGTGATCCCGGAAGTTAAGTTCAATTTAAAAGAAGATGAATACCCGGAGATCCAAGAGCAGATTCAAAACAGGGGCTGAGAAATCCTGGCTAATCCTGAGATACATGTTGGAAGAAACATGGTCCAGAAATTCTATGCAAATCTGTGGATGATAGAGAAGCAAAGATTAGAGGGAACTGCTTTCTACTCCTTTCAGACTATGGTCAGAGGGAAGATTATTTACTTCCATTTTGACAAAGTGAGAGAAGTTATCAAACTTCCTTAACTACAAAATGATCCAGAGTCCTTTAATAGGAGAATGGCCAAGGATAAAAGGCTAGATCAAGTTCTAGAGGATATATGCCTGCCTGGAACCAAGTGGATTACTAATTCAAAAGGTGTCCCAAACCAACTAAAGAGAGGTGATCTCAAACCAGTTGCTAGAGGTTGGCTGGATTTCATTGGGCGTTCTATACTCCCAACCAGCAACCAATCTGAAGTCACTGTCAAGAGGGCGATGATGATTCACTGTATTATGCTGGAGAAGGAGGTAGAGATTCATCAGCTGATCCCTATTGAAATTTACATGTTTGCAAACAAGGAATCCACTAAGGCCAAATTGGCCTACCCAAGCTTGATTAGTCTGTTATGCAAAGATGCGGGGGTACAGATGGGTGTGGATGAATATATCACAGTTGAACGCCCAATCACCAAAAAAGTGATGGATGGACCTCAAATTCAAGATAACCTCATCAAGAGGGGGGTGCATGAGCTCCTCCCAGAAATTCCTCAATTTGACTATTGGGCCCGCTTAGAAGCATCTGTTACCAAGCTGCAAGAAGCTGTGAATCAACTCAAAGAAGAGTAGCAGAATCAAAACAGCATGCTCTGCAAAATGCTCATAGAACAAGAGAAACAAGGGCGTGAAATACAGGAGCTAAAGCGTCAGAAGCTGTCCCTTGAAGAGTTGGACATCCCACAGTTTGAAGGAGCACCTACCCCTCAAAATCAAGGTTGTTGAGTCCTAACTCTGTGATAACTTTTATTATTAGAAACCTATTTTAAGAGTTACATAAGCATTAGTATTAGAGTCATTTATTTTTATGTCATTAATTTCTTTTGTTTTATTATTTATCTGCTCTTATGTTTATTTTATGATTATTAGTGTTTAGAGTCTATGCCTTAAATCTATGAATGATTCCATGAATCTATCTCCTTTCTTAAAAAAATGTTTTATTTGCAAAAGAACAAGAAGTGCATAGTTTCGAAATTTATCTTGAAATTAGCTTAATTATTTTGATGTGGTGGCAATACTTTTTGTTTTCTGAATGAATGCTTGAACAGTGCATATTTTTATAGTGAAGTTTATGAATGCTAAAATTGTTGGCTCTTGAAAGAATAATGAAAAAAGAGAAATGTTATTGATAATCTGAAAAATCATAAAATTGATTCCTGAAGCAAGAAAAAGCAGTGAAAAACACAAAGCTTGCGGAAAAAAAAGGGGGCGAAAAATAAAGAAAAAAAGAAGGAAAAAGAAAGAGCAAGCAGAAAAAGCCAGTAACCCTTTAAACTAAAAGGCAAGGGTAAAAAGGATCCAAGGCTTTGAGCATTAATGGATAGGAGGAAAAAAAGAAGGAAAAAGAAAGAGCAAGCAGAAAAAGCCAGTAACCCTTTAATCAAGCTGTCCCTACTCCCTAACCATGTGCTTGTGGCGTGAAGGTGTCAAGTGAAAAGCCTGAGACTGAGCGGTTAAAGTCGTGGTCCAAGGCAAAAAGAATGTGCTTAAGAGCTCTGGGCACCTCTAACTGGGGACTCTAGCAAAGCTGAGTCACAATCTGAAAAGGTTCACCCAGTTATATGTCTGTGGCATTTATGTATCCGGTGGTAAAACTGGAAAACAAAATGCTTAGGGTCACGGCCAAGACTCATAAAGTAGTTGTGTTCAAGAATCAACATATTGAACTAGGAGAATCAATAACACTATCTGAATTCTGAGTTCCTATGGATGCCAATCATTCTGAACTTCAAAGGATAAAGTGAGATGCCAAAACTGTTCAGAAGCAAAAAACTACTAGTCCCGCTCATCTAATTGAAACTAATCTTCATTGATATTTTTGAAATTTATTATATATTCTCTTATTTTTATCCTATTTTGTTTTTAGTTGCTTGGCGACAAGCAACAATTTAAGTTTGGTGTTGTGATGAGCGGATAATTTATACCCTTTTTGGCATTGATTTTACATAGTTTTTAGTATGATTTAGTTACTTTTCATTATATTTTTATTAGTTTTAATGCAAAAATCACATTTCTAGACTTTACTATGAGTTTGTGTATTTTTCTGTAATTTTAGGTATTTTCTGGCTGAAATTGAGGGACCTGAGGAAAAAACTGATTCAGAGGCTGAGAAAGGACTGTAGATGCTGTTGGATTCTGACCCTTCTACACTCGAAGTGAATTTTCTGGAGCAACAAAAGCCCATATGGCGCGCTTTTAATTGTGTTGGAAAGTAGACATCTTGGGCTTTCCAGCAATATATAATAGTTTATACTTTTCCCGAGATTTGATGGCCCAAACTGGCGTTAAAAGCCAGCCAAAAACTTTCTGGCGTAAAACGCCAGAACTGGCACATTTCTTGGCATTAAACGCCCATTTTGGCACCCAGGGTGGCATTTAACTCCAACTTGAAGCATATGCACGTGTAAGCTTGAAAGCTCAGCCCAAACACTCACCAAGTGGGTCCCAGAAGTAGATTTCTGCACTATCTGCACTTAGTTACTCATTTTCTGTAAACATAAGTTACTAGTCTAGTATAAAAACTACTTCTAGAGATTCATTTTGTAACTGATGACATTTTACACTTCATATTGTATCTTCTACAGCATGAGTCTCTAAACCCCATAGGTGGGGATGAGGAGCTCTACTGTGTTTCAATGAATTAATGCAATTACTACTGTTTTCTATTCAATCACGCTTGATTCTATTCTAAGATAGTCACTCGTACTTCAATATAGAGAATCTGATGATCCGTGACACTCATCATTATTCTCAATTCTATGAACGTATGCCTGACAACCACTTCCGTTCTATCTGAGCTCAACGTAGTCATTGGGCGATAGCTTGAGTGCGTATCTTTTGGGTCTCTGATCCACCGACCGAGTCTGTAAGATCAGAACCTTTGTGGTAGAGGCTAGAACCAATTGGCAGAATTCCTGGGATCTGGAAAGTCTAAACCTTGTTTGTGGTATTCCGAGTAGGATCTGGGAAAGGATGAATGTGATGAACTTCAAACTCACAAATGTTGGGCACAGTGACAGTGTGCAAAAGGATAGAGAGATCCTATTCTGACATTAGTGAGAACCGACAGATGATTAGCCGTGCGGTAGCTGTACCTGGTATTTTTCATCCGAGACGAGAAATCTGACAGTTGATTAGCCGTGCAGAGATCGTACTTGGTATTTTTCATTCGAGAGGATCATACAGCTTGCCATTGAAGGAAGCCATGCATGTTTGGAGAAGAAGACAGTAGGAAAGTAGAGATTCAGATGACAGAGCATCTCCGGAATCTCAACCTGTTCCTCATTACTGAATCACAAGTACCATTTATTTCATGTTATTTACCTTTCATAAACAAAACCATTTTTATCATTAGTATCCTGACTAAGATTTACAAGATAACCATAGCTTGCTTCAAGCCGGCAATCTCCGTGGGATCGACTCTTACTCAAGTAAGGTATTACTTGGACAACCCAGTGCACTTGCTGGTTAGTTGTGCAGAGTTGTGAAAAGTGTAATCACAATTTCGTGCACCACGCTCCCAATACTTATAAAGAGTTTCTGATTCACCTTAGATAATGCAGGAAATATCCTTCCTCAGTCTGTCTGTAACTTCAGCCGAAAAGTATTTTTCCAAGAATTCTCTCCTGAGCATATCCCAGTTTACAACTGCTTCAGGTTGAGTGTAGTACCACTCCCTCGCCTTACCCTCAAGAGAAAATGGGAAGGCAGTTAGCAGAATAGAAGTTTCATCTACACCATGACGCCTAACAGTAGAACAGGCTGTCTGAAAATCCCTGAGGTGCTTTATAGGCTCCTGAGCAGGTAAGCCATGAAACTTAGGTATCAGGTTGATTAACGCAGTCTTCAGTTCAAAATCTGCAGCCAAATTTGGGTGACGCGCTTGATACGGTTGCAGTGTAAAGTCTGGGGCTCCTGCTTTCTGGAGAGTAATCCTCCTGGGCGCTGCCATGTTACCTGCACGTAAACCAACCAAATTAGTAGTAGAGGAGCTTGTTTTTTCCTCAGATGGCGGTTCAGATTCACCCTCAGATGAGACTGGTGAATTGATAGTAACCACTTCACCACCCTCAGAGGCCAACCGACGCCGAGCTCGCCTAATACGTGAAATAGTTCTTTCAATTTCAAGATCAAATACGGCTAAGCTCAGATCAGGCAGTGAACGCGTCATTCAACGAAAGAAACATACATCTCATGGTAATAAAGTAAAATAAAATAAAATAAAATGCAAATAAATAAATTCCAACCAATAAATTAGCACATTGTTGCAACTCCCCGGCAACGGCGCCGAAAATTGATGCGGGCGGAAATTAGCCAATTAAGAAATTAATATGAGAAATACTTGCAAGTACAGTTCTTAACCAGCAAAAATCTGCTTATCAATTTAGAAAGA
>NC_029785.2:89667118-89744074 GCF_000816755.2 Arachis ipaensis
AGTGCAGCTTATTGGTCAGAGGTTTTCCAAGAGAGTTTTGAGTTTGAGAAACAGAAAAATAAATAATTGTAAATTGAAGCAATGGAAATTAATGAGAGAATTTATATAATTCAAATAAAAGCCTTAACCGGGAGAAGATTAATTGGAAGTTCTATCCTTGTTAAATTTCCCAAGTGTAATAATAAAAGGTTGTTATTCTACTTGGTCATCCCTTACTTAATAAGGGAAAGTCAAGCAACTAACTAACCAACTCTATCACCCAAGCCCTAATCCTCTCCTGAGGGAGGATTAGAGTCAGAGACTAGAGAGTCAGCCAACAACTTCCAGTTAAGGTTAACACTTGAGTATTCCAACTCAAGGTTCTCCTCTTAATCAACTCCCAATCAAGTTAGGGAACTACTCCATTAACATGAATACCATCTTTGTTGATATGAAAAAGGAATAGAAAAGAGACATGATAATTGAAATAAAATTGGAAGTAATTAAATAAATAATAAAATTAAATGAAAAAAATATTCCTTGCATTAATAAATTCTAAAGACATTCCAATTGTAATTCTGAACAAAAATTAAGGATATGAAAGAGTAAGGGAAAAAGAAAGCAAACTAGAATAATGATGACTTCAACGGAGGTAATAACTCTTCTCAATATCCAAAGAAAAAGCAATAAACTCTAAAACTATGAATGTGAAGAAAACCTAGAGGGAGTAGTAGAATTCTCTCTCAAATTCAAAACTAAAACTCAAACTATGCGTAATGAGAATGTGTCCCTTGAGTCTCTGCTATCCCGTGGCTCTATTCTGTGTTTCTGGGCTGGAAACTGGGTCCAAACTCGGCCCAAAATTGCCCCCAGCGTTTTCTGCAACTTCTGCAGATCACGCATGTCACGCGTACGCATCAGTCACGCGTACGCGTCAGGCACGCTCACGCGTCTCCGTGCAAACTCCAATTCATGCGTACGCATCAGATGCACGCACGCGTCGCTGTAAATTTCTCCAAATCGCGCGCACGCGTGAGCCATGTGTGCGCGTCAACGCTCGCTGGTTATCTCCTTAGTTTCTTGTGTTCCTTCCATTTTTGCAAGCTTCCTCTCCATCCTCTAATCCATTCCTGCCCTATAAAGCCGGAAACACTTAACACACGGATCACGGCATCGAATGGTATTAAAGGGGAATTTAAATACACAAAGTAAAGGCTTAGGAAGCAAGTTTTCAATCATAGAACAAAACTAGGAAGTAATTGTAAAATCATGCAAATAGTATGAATAAGTGTGTAAAGACTTGATAAAAGCCACTCAAATCAGCACAAGATAAACTATAAAATAGTGGTTTATCAATAGCAGTAGATCCTTCCAAGGTGGAAGTCAGTATGGAGTGGGGGCGACTGACCTCAATTACTGAGATAAGGAATTTTTTGGGCTTAGCTGGCTACTATCGGAGATTCATCAAAGGCTTTTCGCAAATGGCTTTACCATTGACAAAGCTAACCCGATAGGACGCACCATTTGTGTTGACTTCTAAGTGCGAGGAGAGCTTTCAAACGTTGAAGCAAAAGTTAACTACCGCGCCTGTGTTGGTGTTACCTGAGCCGAATGAACCATTTGAGGTGTATTGTGATGCCTCACTAAAGGGTCTGGGGTGCGCGCTGATGCAGCACCAGAATGTGGTGGCATATGCCTCACGACAGTTGACACCTCACGAAGTCAATTACCCGACGCATGACCTGGAACTCGCTGTGGTTGTTGATGAGCAGATAATTTATACCCTTTTTGGCATTGTTTTTACATAGTTTTTAGCATGTTTTAGTTACTTTTTATTATATTTTTATTAGTTTTTTATGCAAAAATCACATTTCTAGATATTACTATAAGTTTGTGTGTTTTTCTATAATTTCAGGTATTTTCTGGCTGAAATTGAGGGACCTGAGCAAAAGTCTGATTCAGAGGCTGAGAAAAGACTGCAGATGCTGTTGGATTCTGACCCTCCTGCACTCGAAGTGGATTTTCGAGAGCTACAGAAGCCCAATTGGCGTGCTCTTAATTGAGCTGGAAAGTAGACATCTTGGGCTTTCTAGCAATATATAATAGTCCATACTTTTCCCGATATTTGATGGCCCAAACTGGCGTTCAAACGCCCACCAGAGACCCTTTTCTGGCGTAAAACACCAGAACTGGCACCAGAACTAGAGTTAAACGCCCAAATTGGCACCCAAGCTGGCATTTAACTCCACGAATGGCCTATGCACGTGAAAGCTTCAATGCTCAGTCCAAGCACACACCAAGTGGACCCCGGAAGTGGATTTCTGCACTATCTGCACTTAGTTACTCATTTTCTATGAACCTAAGTTACTAGTTTAGTATAAATAGCACTTTTTACTATTGTATTCGGATCTTATCATCTTTGGATGAACTTTATCATCTTAGGACTTGGAGGCTGGCCATTCGGCCAGGCCTAAACCTTTTTCTCTTATGTATTTTCTACCGTGGAGTTTCTACACCTCATAGATTAAGGTGCGGAGCTTTGCTGTTCTTCATGAATTAATGCACGTACTATTATTTTTCTTTCAATTCACGCTTACTTCTTCTCCAAGATATATTCTCGTACTTAATTCAGTTAAGTCAGAATGAAGGGGTAACCCGTGACGATCCCCCACTATCTTCGTTACTCGCTTAGCCAAGATCCGCGTGCCTGACAACCACAAGCGGCCTACATGATGTTCAACGTAGTCATTGGACGATAGCCGTAGTATATTCTCTTGGGTCTCTAATCCATGGACCGAGTCCGGGGGTTAGAACCTTCGTGGTATAGGCTAGAATCAATTGGCAGCATTCCTGAGATTCGAAAAGTCTAAACCTTGTCTGTGGTATTCTGAGTAGGATCTGGGAAGGGATCATTGTGACGAGCTTTAAACTCGCGAATGTTGGGTGAAGTGACAGTGTGCAAAAGGATAGAGAGATCCTATTCCGATGCTAGTGAGAACTGACAGATGATTAGCCGTGCGGTAGCTGTACTTGGTATTTTTCATCCGAGACGAGAAATCCGATAGTTGATTAGCCGTGCAGAAATCGTACCTGGTATTTTTCATCCAAGAGGATCATACAGCTTGCCATGGAAGGGAGCACGCATGATTGGAAGAAGACAATAGGAAAGCAGAGGTTCAGAAGCAACAAAGCATCTCCAAACGCTTATCTGAAATTCCCACCAACGAATTACATAAGTATCTTTATTTTATTTTATGTTTTATTTATCCTTTAATTATCAAAACCTCATAACCATTTGAATCCACCTGACTAAGATTTACAAGATGACCATAGCTTGCTTCAAGCCGACAATCTCCATGGGATCGACCCTTACTCACGTAAGGTATTACTTGGACGACCTAGTGCACTTGCTGGTTAGTTGTGCGGAGTTGTAAAAAGTGTAATCACAATTTCGTGCACCACGTTTTTGGCGCTGTTGCCGGGGATTGTTCCAGTTTGGACAACTGACGGTTCATCTTGTTGCTTAGCTTAGGTAATATTCTTCTTGTTTCAACCTTTATTTTATTTTCAAAAAAAAATTTCGAAAAATATACAAAAAATTTAATAAAACCATAAAAACCAAAAATTGTGTTTCTTGTTTGAGTCTAATGTCAAATTTTAAGTTTGGCGTCAATTGCGTTCTTTTAATTTTCTTAAAATTTTTGAAAATTCATGCATTATGTTCTTCATGATCTTCAAGTTGTTCTTGATGATTTTCTTTGTTTAATTTTGTGATTTTCTTGTTTTGTGTTTTTTGTTGTTTTTCATATGCATTTTCGAATTCCTAGTGTCTAAACATTAAAAATTTCTAAGTTTGGTGTCTTGCATGTGTTTCTTTTCTTAAAAATTTTCAAAAATATGTTCTTGATGTTCATCTTGATCTTCAAAGTGTTCTTGATGTTCATCATGACATTCAAAGTGTTCTTGCATGCATTATTTGTTTTGATCTTAAATTCTTTTTGTTGTTTTTCTCTTTCTTAATCAATTCAAAAAAAAAATCAAAAATAATATCTTTCCCTTATTTTACTCATAAATTTCAAAATTTTGGGTTGACTTAGTCAAAAATTTTTAAAATTTAGTTGTTTCTTGTTAGTCAAGCAAAAATTTTAATTTAAAAATTCCATCTTTTCAAATCTTTTTCAAAATCAAATCATTTTCATTTTTCTTTCATGTTTTTCGAAAATTCTTCAAAATAAATTTTTCAAAATCTTTTCCTTAATTTTATTTCATATTTTCGAAAACTTTACTAACAATTAATGTTTTGATTCAAAAGAATTTCAAGTTTGTTACTTTCCTCTTAAGAATGGTTCAATCTTTAAATTCTAGAATCATATCTTTTAGTTTCTTGTTAGTCAAGTCATCAACTTTAATTTTAAAAATAAAATCTTTTTAATTTCTTTTTCAAATCTTTTTCAAAACAAATTTCAATCATATCTTTTTCAAAATTTAATTTCAAAATCTTTTTCTAACTTCTTACCCTTTCAGAATTGATTTTCAAATCTTTTTCAATTAACCACTTGACTTGTTTGTTTTAATTTTAAAAAGTTTACTATTTCTTATTTTTTTCAAAATCACCTAACTACTTTTCCACTTCTAATTTTTGAAAATCACTAACCACGTTTTCAAAATTCTTTTTAATTAATTAATTATTTTAAATTCTAATTTTATTTTATTTCTTTTCTTAAATTTTGAATTCTAACTTAATTAATTAAATAAAAATAAAAATATTTGTCTTCTCCCTCTTCTTAAAATTCGAATAACTCTCTCTATCATCTCTTTCTATTTATTTTGTTTATTTATTAACACTTCTCTTCTACTCATAATTCGAACCCACTCCCTCTCTCTGTGTTCAAATTCTTCTTATTCTCTCTCTACCTCATTCTTCTATTCTTCCATTCTTCTACTTACATAAGAATCTCTATACTGTGACATAGAGGATTCCTCTTCTTCTCTGTTCTCTTCTTTTTCATATGAGCAGGAACAAGCATAAGAACATTCTTGTTGAAGCTGATCCTGAACCTAAAAGGACTCTGAAGAGGAAGCTAAGAGAAGCTAAAGCACAACACTCTGGAGAGGACCTTACATAAATTTTTGAAAAAGAAGAAGACATGGCAGCCGAAAATAACAACAATGGTGGAGATGCAAGAAAGATGCTTGGTGACTTTACTGCACCAACTTCTGACTTCTATGGAAGAAGCATCTCAATTCTTGCAATTGGAGCAACCAACTTTGAGCTTAAGCCTCAATTAGTTTCTCTAATGCAGCAGAATTGCAAGTTTTATGGACTTCCATTGGAAGATCCTCATCAGTTCTTAGCTGAATTCTTGCAAATCTGTGACACTATTAAGACCAGTGGGGTTGATCCCGAGGTCTACAAACTTATGCTTTTCCCCTTTGCTGTAAGAGACAGAGCTAGGATATGGTTGGACTCGCAACCTAAAGAAAGCCTGAACTCTTGGGAAAAGTTGGTCAATGCTTTCTTGGCCAAAAGATGAGCAAGCTCAGAGTGGAAGTCCAAACCTTCAGACAGAAGGAAGGTGAATCCCTCTATGAAGCTTGGGAAAGATACAAGCAATTGATCAAAAGGTGTCCTTCTGACATGCTTTCAGAATGGTGCATCCTATGTATATTCTATGATGGTCTGTCTGAATTATCCAAGATGTCCTTGGACCACTCTGCTGGTGGATCTCTTTATCTGAAGAAGACGCCTGCAGAAGCCCAGGAACTCATTGAGATGGTTGCAAACAACCAGTTCATGTACACTTCTGAAAAAAATCCTGTGAATAATGGGATGACTCAAAAGAAAGGAGTTCTTGAGATTGATACTCTGAATGCCATATTGGCTCAGAATAAAATATTAACTCAGCAAGCCAATATGATTTTTCAGAGTCTGACTGAAATGCAAGCTGCATCAGGCAGTACTAAAGAAGCCTCCCCTAAAGGAGAAGCTTATTACCCTGAGAATCCTGGAATGGAAGAGGTGAATTACATGGGAGAATCCTATGGAAACACTTACAATCCTTCATGGAGGAATCATCCTAATTTCTCATAGAAGGATCAACAGAAGCCTCAACAAGGCTTCAATAATAATAATGGTGGGAGAAATAGGTTTGGCAATAGCAAGCCTTTTCCATTATCTTATCAGCAACAGACAAAGAATTCTAAGCAGAGCCTCTCTGACTTAGCAACCATAGTCTCTGATCTATCTAAGACCACTCTCAGTTTCATAACTGAAACAAGGTCCTCCATCAAAAATTTGGAGGCACAAGTGGGTCAGCTGAGTAAAAGAGTTACTGAAATCCCTCCTAATACTCTCCCAAGCAATACAGAAGAGAATCCAAAGAGAGAGTGCAAGGCCATCAATATACCCAAAGTGGCCGCACCCATAGAGGACGAAGAGGCAGTGATTTCCAGTGAGGAAGACCTCAATGGACGTCCACTGACCACTAAAGAGTTCCCTAATGAGGAACCAAAAGAATCTGAGGCTCATACAGAGACCATAGAGATTCCACTGAACTTACTGTTGCCATTCATGAGCTCTAATGAGTATTTCTCCTATGAAGATGATGAATATATTATTGAAGAGCAAGTTGCTCAGTATCTAGGAGCAATCATGAAGCTGAATGACAAGTTATTTGGTAATGAGACTTGGGAGGATGAACCTCCATTGCTCATCAATGAATTGAATGCCTTGGTTCAACTGAAATTACCTCAGAAGAAACTGGATCCCGAAAAGTTCTTAATACCTTGTACCATAGGCACCATGACCTTTAAGAAGGCTCTGTGTGACCTGGGGTCAGGAATAAACCTCATGCCACTCTCTGTAATGGAAAAACTAGGGATCTTTGAGGTACAAGCTGCAAGAATCTCACTAGAGATGGTAGACAAATCAAGGAAACAGGCTTATGGACTTGTAGAGGATGTCTTAGTGAAAGTTGAAGGCCTGTACATCCCTGCTGATTTCATAATCCTAGACACTGGGAAGGATGAAGATGAATCCATTATCCTTGGAAGACCCTTCCTAGCCACAGCAAAAACTGTGATTAATGTGGACAGAGGAGAGTTAGTCCTACAATCGAATGAGGACTACCTTGTGTTTAAGGCTCAAGGATCTTCTTCTGTAACCATGGAGAGAAAGCATGAAAAGCTTCTCTCAATACAAAGTCAAACAGAGCCCCCACACTCAACTTCTAAGTTTGGTGTTGGGAGGCCACCAGTAAGCTCTGAGTCTCTGTGAAGCTCTCTAAGAGCTCACTAGCTATCACGCTATTGACACTAAAGAAGTGCTTATTAGGAGGCAACCCAATGTTATTTAATTATATTTATATTTATAGACATTTGTTTTCCGTTGTCATGTTATGTTTTCTTTAGGTAAATGATCATGTGAGGTCACAAAAGCAGCTGCAGAATTAAAGCAGAATCAAAAACAGCATCAAAAATAGCACACCCTGGAGGACAGGCTTACTGGCGTTTAAACGCCAGTAAGGATAGCAGAATGGGCGTTTAACGCCCAGTTTGGTAGCATTCTGGGCATTAAACACCAGAATTGGCAGACAGACTGGCATTTAACGCCAGAATTGGTAGACAGACTGGCGTTTAACGCCAGAAAAGGGTGTCTGGTTGGCGTTAAAGGCCAGAAAAGGGCACCAGCTTGGCATTTAACGCCAAAAAAGGTAGTAGAGATGGCGTTAAATGCCAGAAATGGCACACAGAGGGCATTTAAATGCCAGAAAGGTGTAGGGACCGGAATTCCTTGACACCTCAGGATCTGTGGACTCACAGGATCTCCACCTACCCCACCTCTCTTCTTCTCTCCTCTTCACACCTTTCCATAACACTCTTCCCCAAATGCCCTTAACTAATCACATCAACACCAACCCTCTTCCCCACAATCTCTTCACCACTCACATCCATCCACTACTCCAAAAACCCATCATAAAACCCCACCTACCTCACCATTCAAATTCAAAACATTTTCCACCCAAACCCAACCCCTTCATACACGACTTCCTTCTCTCTCTTACCCTATAAATACCCCTCCTTACCACCTTCCATTTCCCACATTATAAACACTCCTACCCCCTTGGCCGAACCCAAAACCCCCTCTATCTCCTCCATTTCTTCTTCTTCTCCCCCTTTCTTTCTTCTTTTGCTCGAGGACGAGCAAACCTTTTAAGTTTGGTATGGGAAAAAGCTCTGCATTTTGTTTTTTCATAACCATTAATGGCACCTAAGGCCGGAGAAACCTCTAGAAAGAGGAAAGAGAAGGCAATTGCTTCCACCTCTGAGTCATAGGAGATGGAGAGATTCATCTCAAAAGTCTATCAAGACTACTTCTATGAAGTTGTGGCCAAGAAAAAGGTGATCCCCGAGGTCCCCTTCATGCTCAAAAAGAGTGAATATCCGGAGATCCGACGTGAGGTTCGAAGAAGAGGTTGGGAAGCTCTCACCAACCCCATCCAACAAGTCAAAATCTTAATGGTTCAAGAGTTATATGCTAATGCATGGATCACTAAGAACCATGATCAAAGTGTGAACCCGAACACAAAGAATTGGCTCACAATGGTTCGGGGGAAATACTTGGATTTCAGTCCGAAAACTATAAGGTTGGCATTCAACTTGCCAATAATGAGAGGAGATCCTCATCCTTTCACTAGAATTGTCAACTTTGATCAAAGGTTGGACCAAGTCCTCATGGAAATCTGTGTGGAAGGAGCTCAATGTAAGAGAGACTCCAAAGGCAAGCCAATTCAACTGAGAAGGCTTGACCTCAAGCCCGTGGCTAGAGGATGGTTAGAGTTCATCCAACGCTCTATCATTCCTACTAGCAACCGGTCTGAAGTTACTATGGACTGGGCTATCATGATCCATAGTATCATGATTGGAGAGGAAGTAGAAGTTCATGAGATCATATCTCTAGAACTATACAAGGTGGCTGACAAGCCCTTCACTTTGGCAAGGTTAGCCTTTTCTCATCTCATTTGTTACCTATGCAATTCAGCCGAAGTTGTCATAGAGGAAGACATCCTCATTGAAGGAGACAAGCCCATCACTAAGAAGAGGATGGAGCAAACAAGAGAGACCACTCATGGACCTCAACAAGAGCATGAGGAAATTTCTCATCAAGAAATCCCTGAGATACCTCAAGGGATGCACTTTCCTCCACATAACTATTAGGAGCAACTCAACACCTCTTTAGGAGATTTGAGTTCTAACATGGAGCAACTAAGAATGGAGCACCAAGAGCACTCCATTATCCTCAATAAAATCGGAGAGGACCAAAAGGCCATGAGAGAGGAGCAACAAAGGCAAGGAAGAGACATTGAGGAGCTCAAGCACTCCATAGGACCTTCAAGAGGAAAAACTAGCCGCCATCACTAAGGTGGACCCGTTCTTTAATTTCCTTGTTCTTATTTTTCTGTTTTTCGGTTTTTATGCTTTACGTTTTGTCTATGTTCTTGTCTTTCTTATATGATTATTAGTGTTTAGTGTCTATGTCTTAAAGCTATGAGTGATTCCATGAATCTTTCACATTTCTTAAATGAAAAATATTTTCTAAAAAAAAAAGAAAAAGAAGCATATGAATTTCAAAATTTATCTTGAAATTAGCTTAATTATTTTGATGTGGTGGCAATACTTTTTGTTTTCTGAATGAATGCTTGAACAGTGCATATTTTTTATAGTGAAGTTTATGAATGTTAAAATTGTTGGCTCTTGAAAGAATAATGAAAAAATAGAAATGTTATTGATAATCTGAAAAATCATAAAATTGATTCTTGAAGCAAGAAAAAGCAGTGAATACCACAAAGCTTGCGAAAAAAATGGAGAAAACATAAAGAAAAAAAAAGAAAAAGAAAAAGCAAGAAGAAAAAGCTAATAACCCTTTAAACTAAAAGGCAAGGGCAAAAAGGATCCAAGGCTTTGAGCATTAATGGATAGGAGGGCCCAAAGGAATAAAATCCTGGCCTAAGCAGCTAAATCAAGCTATCTCTAACCATGTGCTTGTGGCGTGAACGTGTCAAGTGAAAAGCTTGAGACTGAGCGGTTAAAGTCGTGGTCCAAAGCAAAAAGAGTGTGCTTAAGAGCTTTGGGCATTTATGTATCTGTGGCATTTATGTATCCGGTGGTAATACTGGACAACAAAATGCTTAGGGTCACGGCCAAGACTCATAAAGTAGCTGTGTTCAAGAAACAACATACTGAACTAGGAGAATCAATAACACTATCTGAATTCTGAGTTCCTATGGATGCCAATCATTCTGAACTTCAAAGGATAAAGTGAGATGCCAGAACTGTTCAGAAGCAAAAAGCTACTAGTTCCACTCATCTAATTGAAACTAATCTTCATTGATATTTTTTGAGATTTATTGTATATTCTCTTCTTTTTATCCTATTTTGTTTTTAGTTGCTTGGGAACAAGTAACAATTTAAGTTTGATGTTGTGATGAGCGGATAATTTATACCCTTTTTGACATTGTTTTTACATAGTTTTTAGAATGTTTTAGTTACTTTTTATTATATTTTTATTAGTTTTTATGCAAAAATCACATTTTTGGACTTTACTATGAGTTTGTATGTTTCTCTATGATTTCAGGTATTTTCTGGCTGAAATTGAGGGACCTGAGCAAAAGTCTTATTCAGAGGCTGAGAAAGGACTGCAGAAGCTGTTGGATTCTGACCCTCCTGCACTCGAAGTAGCTTTTCTGGAGCTACAGAAATCCAATTGGCGCGATCCTAATTGCTTTGGAAAGTAGACATCTTGGGATTTTCAGCAATATTTAATAGTTCATACCTTTTCTGAGATTTGATGGCCCAAATTGGCGTTCAAACGTCCGCCAGAGACCCTTTTCTGGCGTTTTTTACGCCAGAACTGGCACCAGAACTGGAGTTAAACACCCAAACTGGTACCCAAGCTGGCGTTTAACTCCAAGAATGGCCTATGCACATGAAAGCTTCAATGCTCAGCCCAAGCACACACCAAGTGGGCCCCAGAAGTGGATTTCTGCACTATCTGCACTTAGTTACTCATTTTCTGTAAACCTAAGTTACTAGTTTAGTATAAATAGCACTGTTTACTATTGTATACAGATCTTATCATCTTTGGATGAACTTTATCATCTTAGGACTTGGAGGCTGGCCATTCGGCCATGCCTAAACCTTTTTCTGTTATGTATTTTCTACGGTGGAGTTTCTACACCTCATAGATTAAGGTGCGGAGCTCTGCTGTTCTTCATGAATTAATGCAAGTACTATTGTTTTTCTTTCAATTCACGCTTACTTCTTCTCCAAGATATACTCTCGTACTTAATTCAGTTAAGTCAAAATGAAGGGGTGACCCGTGACAATCACCCATTATCTTCGTTACTCGCTTAGCCAAGATCCGCGTGCCTGACAACCACAAGCGGTCTACATGATGTTCAACGTAGTCATTGGAGGATAGCCGGAGTATATTCTCTTGGGTCTCTAATCCACAGACCGAGTTCGGGGGTTAGAACCTTCGTGGTATAGGCTAGAACCAATTGGCAGCATTTCTGAGATCCGGAAAGTCTAAACCTTGTCTGTGGTATTCCGAGTAGGATCTGGGAAGGGATAACTGTGATGAGCTTCAAACTCGTGAATGTTGGGCGCAGTGACAGTGTGCAAAAGGATACAGAGATCCTATTCCGACGCTAGTGAGAACCGACAGATAATTAGCCATGCGGTAGCTGTACCTGGTATTTTTCATCCGAGACGAGAAATCCGACAGTTGATTAGCCGTGCAGAAACCGTACTTGGTATTTTTCATCCGAGAGGATCATACAGCTTGCCATGGAAGGGAGCACGCATGATTGGATGAAGACAATAGGAAAGCAGAGGTTCAGAAGCAACTAGGCATCTCCATACGCTTATCTGAAATTCCCACCAATGAATTACAATCTTTATTTTATTTTATGTTTTATTTATCCTTTAATTATCAAAACCTCATAACCATTTGAATCCACCTTGACAAGGATTTACAAGATGACCATAGCTTGCTTCAAGCCGACAATCTCCGTGGGATCAACCCTTACTCACGTAAGGTATTACTTGGACGACCCAGCGCACTTGCTGGTTAGTTGTGCGAAGTTGTGAAAAGTGTAATCACAATTTCGTGCACCAGTTGTGTTTGCGCTAAAGGTGTGGAGACATTACCTCTATAGGGTTAAGTTCTGAGTTTTTTCTGATCACAAGAGTTTGAAATACCTCTTTGATCAGAAAGAGCTTAATATGCAGCAGAGGAGGTGGATGAAGTTACAGAAGGACTATGACTTTGAGTTGAATTACCATCCGGAAAAAGCGAATGTTGTGGCAGATGCACTAAGTCGAAAATCGCTGTATGCCGCTTGGATGATGCTTCGAGAAAAGGAGTTGCTCAAGGCATTCGAGAGTCTGAAGATCAGTGTCCAGGAAGAGTCTGGAACTCTGTGTTTGAGTCGATTACAGATCTCAAGTGACTTTAAATCCAAACTCCTAAAGGCTCATCAAAATGATGACATGTTACCGAAGGTGTGGCCAGTTATCGAGCAAGGGAAGCAGTGGAGAGTGTCAGAGGATCAAGATGGGCTATGGAGATTCAAAGATAGGATCATTGTGCCTGATGTTGGGGCTCTGCGGCAGGATTTTCTAAAAGAAGTGCACAAAAGTGGATTTTCTATTCACCCTGGGAGTACTAAGATGTACAATGATCTAAAAGTTATGTTCTGGTGGCCTGGTATGAAGAATGATGTGGCGGAATATGTCTCAAAGTGCTTAACTTGTCAAAAGGTGAAGATTGAACATCAGAGACATTTTGGGACATTACAACCTTTGGAGATTCCGTAATGGAAGTGGGAGAGCATTGCGATGGATTTTGTATCAGGAAAGCCGATTTTGATGCTGTCTGGGTAATTGTGGACCGGCTGATGAAGTCGGCTCACTTTCTACCCATTCGGATGAACTATACTATATATCAAGGAGATTGTGAGACTTCATGGTGTGCCTACGACTATAATTTCTGACAGAGATCCCCGTTTCACTTCGAGGTTCTGGGGTGCATTTCAGAAAGCTTTCAGAACCCGTTTGAGCTTGAGTACGGCTTACCATCCTCAAACAGATGGTCAATCTGAGAGGATGATCCAAACCCTAGAGGACATGTTAAGGGCTTGTGTTTTGGACCAGCCGGCAAGCTGGGATTGGTACATGCCGCTGGTGGAATTTGCGTACAATAATGGCTACCATGCGAGCATCAGAATGTCTCCGTATGAGGCTCTGTATGGGAGGAAATGCCAATCTCCGCTATGCTGATATGAAGCTGGGGAGAAAAGTCTATTGGGGCCTAAGATAATAGCTGAAACCACTGAACAAGTTAAGAAAATTAGAGATAGGATGCTCACTGCTCAGAGCCGTCAGAAGAGTTCCGCCGATCAGAGGCGGAAGCCCTTATAGTTTGAAGAAGGAGACCATGCTTTCCTTAAGGTTACTCTAACAACAGGAGTAGGTAGAGCGATTAAGACAAAGAAACTGAACCCTCGATACATCGGTCCGTTTCAAATTCTTAAAAGGGTTGGACCGGTGGCGTATCGGATGGCTCTACGGCCTCACCTTTCGAACCTGCATGACGTATTTTACATGTCACAGCTTCAGAAGTATACTCCTGATACTAGCCATGTGTTAGAACCTGAATTAGTCCAATTAAAGGAAGATCTGACTCTACCAGTGACTCCAGTCAGAATTGATGACACGAGCATTAAGAAGTTGTGCGGAAAAGAGGTTTCATTAGTGAAAGTGGCATGGATTCGGGCCGGTGTTCAAGGACACACTCGGGAACTTGAGTCAGAAATGCGAGCAGACTACCCGCACCTATTCTTAGGTAACTGAAATTGAATTTTGTGGGCAAAATTCCCAATTTAGTGGGTAGAATGTAAAACCCGGTTAATTAATGAATAATTAACCCATAAATTAAAATATATTCTAGAAAATAAGAAATGAGGTTTTTATGGTTTAATGTGATAGAGAAAATTAAAACGAGAATTTTGACACCAATTTTAAAGAAATCGACCCAATATTGGGCCGAACGGGCCAAACCGAGCCAACCGGACCCATATTGGGCCCAAGGGCCCAGCCAAGCCCTCATTCATTAAAGAAACTCAGCACACTCTCTCCCCTCTCAACACGCACACGCTGAAACAAAGAAAGGGAAAGGGGGAAGATTGAAACCCTTTTTCCAATTTCACTTCCAAACTTCCATTGATCATAACTTTTGATCCGGAGCTCCGATTGACGCGCCATTTGTGGCCACGCGACCGTGACGTTGAGCTCTACAAAACCCACACAATTATTCTTGAGGTAAGCCACCGTTTCTTCTTTGAATCCCAGCTCTTAGTTTCGAAAATTTTGGGCAAAAATGTTAAAATTTTGAGCTCCTTTGTGTTATAGGATCAAATTAACTTGAGGGGAAGGCTTAGTCTTGCCTCCTTGATCCTTGGGCTTGGTAAGTATCTCAACCCTAAGCTAAACCCTTGGAATTTTGTGATTTAGTGATTGAGTTATTGTGTTGGGTGGGATATTGTGGCTTAGGCATTGTATATATGTGTATTGGAGCTTGATTGGTGGTTTTGGAAACCTTTGGAGTGGAGTACCAAGCTTGGAAATCTGTTGGTGAAGTTTTGGAGACCTTGGAAATTGAACTTGAGAGTGTTCCGAGTTAGACAGAAATCGGCAAAGGTGTGGTTTCGGTTTCCTGTATCTAAAATATAATGTGGTGTGAAAACTTAGGCTAGAGACCCTAAGATAGGAGTTGAACTATTGATGTTGTTGATTGGTTGAGATAAATTGTGTTGTAGTGTATGTGATTAGTGGATTGTAAAATTTTGATATGGTTGTTGGATGATTTGGATTGAGTTGAATATATGAATAATGGTTGAATGATTGTGAATGGTGATAATTATTGGTAAAGCATGTGAAGTTGTATGTGATATGAAGTGATATGTTTAATTGATGATAAGGTTGAAGCTCTTGTTGATGAGCATGATTTGGAGTGTGATATATATATATATATATGGTGATTGATGATATTAAATATTTGTTTGAAAATTGAGATAGGGAATGATGATTATGAATTGAATTATTGAATTGAGATTGGTTAAATATGGAAGAATTGGTGGGTTGATGATGGAATGAGGGTTTGGAAATGATTGATGTTGGAAGGGTGAGTTTTGGTTGGTTTTAATGAGAATTGGAAGTGTATGTTTTAGAAATTGGGAGTTTGTGAGTTTTGGTAAAAATGGAATTTCGATGAACTTCAACGGATCATATCTTGAGCTATTGTTTTCGGAATTTGATGCTTTTTTATATCAAAAGAAAGATAATTTCATAAGCTTTAAAACGGTTTAAATTTGGCGGAAATATGAATTTTGTGGAAGGAGATATGATCATTAGAAGTTTGGGCCAAAAATCTAAATTCTGCAGATTTTGCAGAATTTGTGATTTCTGGTTTGTGTGCGCACGCACAGCCCTGTGCGCACGCACACCCCGTGGATTTTTGGACCTGTACGCATGCACAGCCTTGTGTGTATGCACACACAGGGAAAGGGCTACTGATGGTAGCACTAGCACGCCTTGTGCGTGCACACAATCATTAAGGTTTTGCAAGCTGTGCGTACGCACAGCCTTGTGCACACGCACACGTTGGGAATGACATGCTGTTAGTGGCGCTAGCACACCTTATGCGCGCACTCAACAATGGAGATTTTAATTTCTGTGTGTACGCACATTTTTAAAAATACTTATTGGCGTGCGCACGCACACCCCTGTGCGTACGCAAGCGACCCTGTTCTTTTCTAAAGCTTTTGTTTTCAAGTCTTTCACATTTTCAACAAGCTTGCGACCTTCTGAGACGCTGTTTCAGGCTAATAAACCTCCATTTTCATCTTTTAAATATTAAATAAATATAAAATGCCTAGTGATTGAGAAAAAGCTAGGGAATGGGATAACTTGTGGATGAAGAAAAGGGATATTATGATGAGTTATGATTAATGATGAAGATATGAGTTATTGAGGAGGATGGTGGGGTGCTGTATATGATATGAACTGAATGGCTGAGTATAAAATGAGACGAATTGCTGTGTATGATGATGGTTATGGCTAGTTATGAATTATGATTAGCTGGATGGCTGAGATGAATGTTAATGTATGGCTGTGATTGAATGCATATATGCTGAATTGTTGATTATTGTGATTATTGCACTCCACCTATCTGAGATACGAGTTTCCCTGGATGAAAGCAGTAGCTAGCCACCACGTGCTCCAGGTGGAGACTCGATACTCTGCTGACCCTATGTCATAAGTGTGGCCGGACACTGTGAAAGTTCTGGATGAGCTCGCCCCCGTGAATATACACCATTGAGGGTGTTGGATATGGATTATGATTTATGTTGAGAATAACTCGAGTTGGGGATGCACGACAGAGAGACAGTCCAATGGTTAGCTACCAAGACTTGTCGGGTTGGCTTTATAACTGACAGATGAGACTCATCAGCCACTAGGACAGGCATGCATCATATGCATTATATGTGATTTATTTGGAATGCCTAATTGATTGCATCATTACTCACTAATTTCCTAATTGTCTTACTTGCTTCCTACTTGTGCATTTCTTGTGTGATATACTTGTGTTTGCATACCTTTACTGTTTGCGGTTGGGAGGTTCGAAGGACTTGAAAAGGGGACATTTAGTTAGATTGAAGATTCTTAAGTTTGTTGCCTACTTTCACTTTCTTATGGTTTAGTTATATTTATACGCTTTGATTATATCTAGAAGTTCTAGGATTGCCTTCGGCTTTCCCAGGATATTACATGTTAGATATTTGGGCACTGTTACCATCGCGAATTTTGTGGTTTTCAGATGCAGGACGTGAGGCTCCTCGCTGAGGCATGCTAGAGACTTCAATTTTGGCGAAGATCCTTAGCTCTCGGAATTTTATTTTGGTCTTATATACTTGCTTTGATGTTTATATTCTCCATTGTATATACATATTTTGTATTAACTCCTCTTAGAGGTTATTTTGGAGAAACAGGTTCTATATATTGTCTTTTGGGTTGTTTTTAGGTAGTTCCTTTATATATGTATGCATACTTATATGCTCGGACCGGTTATCTTCACAAACTGAGTCTTGAGTCTTGATATCTATATTTTGGCACTCACTGGTATATCTTTTCGCGTTAGCTACTCTTTTTATGTTCGTCTATGTTATCGATCGGAGTGTTGCGCTTTTCGATTTAACGGTTTTGATTTGCCTTTTTTTTCTTTAAAGGCTCCTAATTTTAAACCATTTTTACACTACTATATGTACTAAACTTTTTTTTAGAGGTCGTAATACCTCGCCACCTCTGTTTTATGACTTAAGCATAAGACTCTGTGTGGTAGGGTGTTACATTAGGTTATGCTTATGCCTTAATGACATGTTGACCCTTAATTGTTTAACTTTTGCACATACTTGAAACTAGTCATTTTGGCATAGTGCTTCAACTGTGAATTGGATTGTAAGCTCACCTAGGGACATATTGTTGAAACTCTCAAGCTCTATGGACCATGCTTGCTATGTGATTGATTTTCACCTCTAGTTCTCTTTTACTACATTGCATAGCAACCATGTGTCCCACTTCATGTCAATTAGGTGATGCAAACATTTCAATTTGTGTCACTGTTTGATGTGTGAGTTCTATACTTCATTTGGTTAATTAAATTCTCGTTCACATCAACCAATGTCTTTTCAATATCCATTTCACAATTGCTTGAGTACCTTCATGCTTCGTTATTGCTTGTTTGTTTGTCTTAACTTACAAGTTTTCTTTAGAATGTCTCAAGTACACTAGAATGAGTGAAGTGCATGCTTCTTTTGAGTAATTGTGACATAGATTTTATGCTAGTGTATGTGTTCTAAACTGCGCACAAACTTAGAACTCACACACTATTCTCCTTATTGTCACAAACTGAGTCACTCACTTCATTTTAGTGATTCTTACCTCATTCTATCAATCTATGCTTCCTTGCTTGTGCATTTACTTGGCTTATTATATCTTGTTTCCTATTGTTCAGGATGATTTGTCATAAGCAAAAATAGAAGCGGAAGAAAGAACACGTAGCACCGATTGATCCACCAGCTGAAGGTGGTAATCCGGAAAGCCGTCGTACCCCCTTGCTCATCATTGAATGCACCGAGGACGGTGCAAACTTTTAAGTGTGGGGAGGTCGTCCGACCAATTGACGATTTTTGGGTGATAATTTCTAATCTTAACACTTTCATATTTTAATTTTTTCTGTTATTTTTGGGTCTTTTAGAATTTTTAGTTGCATTTTCTTGGTTTGCATATATATAATAAACTTAGTCAAAATAATGAAATTTTCCAAGAAAACTCCTCTTATATAGGGCATTGACATCCCAATTAATTTGAGTAAAAATTTTTCATTAAACTTGCTTGAACTATATATTGTGGAACATGTTTTTGAGCTAAGAACACATAAGCTTGTGAGTTTTGAGTCTAATTGTGTGGTTGCATCATATAACCACTAATTTCATTCTTGTGTGTATTATTCTGTTTCTATGATTGTAATCTTTGATTTGTTTGATTCTTTATGTCTATTATTTTGTGTATGAATGCATTTATATGATTGAGGCCTTTATTTCATTTAGCTCACTTACCGAAATAGCCTTACCCTTCTAACTACCTTTATTAGCCAATATTGAGCCTATTTTAACCCCCTTTGTTCTTAAATTTAGCACATTACTAGCCTTAAAGCGGAAAATAATAAATGTCCTTAATATAGATCTTTGATTAGCTTAGGCTAGTGAGAGTGTGTATCATTCAAGTGTGGGAAAACTTGGAAACATTGGTAGAGATAAAAGTATATTTTTGTATTGTTGTTGAAAATCTTGGGAATTGGGTACATACTCATACATCAAATATTTAAAATATATGCATTGATAACCTTGTATATATTCTATTTTGAAAAAAAATGATGAGAAAAAAATTAAAAATAAAAAGAAAAAAGAAAAAAAGAAAAAAAGAAAGCAATAAAAAGGGGACAAAATGCCCCAAAGTTAAGTAATAATGAAAATACATATGTGATATGAAATGAAAAGAATGCATGAGTGTGTGGAAAAGTGAAGAATAGAGAGTTAGGTTTTGCCTTTGAATTGTATAGGTTGTTATGTGTGTTAGATGAGAGCTTAGGTTAATCAAAGATTCAAATTTCAAGCTCACTTGACCATATGTATCCTTACCTTTACCCTAACCCCATTACAACCTTTGGAAAAGTCCTCATGATATTTGTATGCATGCATTGAATAATTGTTGATTGTTAGATGAAAAATAAATCTTGGAAAGCATGATTAGAGGAGAATTGAGTGAATAAACCCTATACACTTGAGCAACTAGAGCGGATACACATCCGGTGAGGGTTCGATTGCTCAAAATCTATGTTTCCACCGGTTATTATTTCTTATCTTGCAAGTTTGTAAATTCTTTTTAATAACTCAATTCAATTGTAGATTTGATTTGATTGAGCTTGCTTTAGCCCTTATGTTCATATATGTATTCTTGGGAATTGATTCATTTTGACCAAGTAGTTGCATGCATTACATTTAGATAGATTACGTGTAGGTAGTTTGCATTTAGATAGTTTGCATTGAATAAATTGATTATCCCTTTTGTCTCTCTTGAGTTTAGCATGAGGACATGCTAATGTTTAAGTGTGGGGAGGTTGATAAACCACAATTTTATGGTTTATTTTATATTGAATTTGGTGGATTTTGTCAACTTTTCTCCCATTTATTCACTAAAATAGCATGGTTTCATGAATTTCTCCTAATTATTCTTAATGGTTAAAACATGCTTTTTAGGCCTTTAAATTGCTAATTTTAATTCACTTTAATTCCATTCGATGCCTTGATATGTTTGTTAAGTGGTTTTAGGATCATAAAGGCAAGGATTGGGTGGAAGAAGTGAAAAGAAAAGTATGCAAAGTAGAGGATTCATGAAGAAATGAGGATTTGGTGGATTCAAGGCCACGCGCACGTGTCATCTATGCGTACGCGTGATAGAGAAATTTTCTAAGCGACGTGCACATGTCACTCATGCGTACGTGTGACACTGGTCACATGACCTCATTAAAGGAATACACTGGGGGCAATTTCTGAGCTCAAGGAGGCCCAAATCCAACTCATTTCTGATGCTTTTGAACTCAAGAATTGGAAGGGAATAAAGGAAGTAGTCATAGTTTGGTTTTTACCATGTTTTAGAATAGATTTCTAGAGAGAGAAGCTCTCCCTTCTCTCTAGAATTAGGTTAGATTTAGGTTAATCTCTCTTAGATTTAGGTTTTATTTCTTATCTTGATTTGGTTTTCATTGTTTTTCCTTGTTCTTACATCTTTGCTCTCTTAGTTTTATTTTTTATTTTCTTTAGTTTGTTATTTTCACGTTTATGAACTCTTATTACTTTTTTTATTTCTATTAATGCAATTTATGTTTTCTATGTTTATTGTTGCTTTCTTTAATTGTTAGTTATTGTTTTCTTGCAATTGGTAGTTGTTAGATTTTATATTTCTTGTCATTTTACCATGCTTTCCTTTTATGCCTTCCAAGTGTTTGATAAAATGCTTGGTTGGATTTTAGAGTAGATTTTGGTACTTTTGGCTTGTGATTGAGGACTTAGGTCCCTTGAGATTATTGACGTGCAGTTCCATTGGTGATTTAGGATTGTTAATTAGTTCTAGGACCAATTATGTCCACTTGAATTTTCTTTAATTGTTAGAGGATAACTAAGTGGAATTAATCCTTTGTAATCACCATGTTGTGGTCAATGGTCCAAGATAGGAAACCTTGACTCTTGATCTTTGTCAAGACCCATTTTAGTTGTTAGTTTTACTTTCTTGCAATTTATATTTTCTTGTTATCAAACCCAAAACCCCAAAAATATTTTCTTATAACCAATAATATGCATACTTCCCTGCAATTCCTTTGAGAGACGAACCGAGGTTTAAATACTTCGGTTATTTTTATTGGGTTTATACTTGTGACAAGAAAATTAAACTTTGATTGAGGATTGTTTGTTGGTTTAGAACTATACTTGCAACGTGATTAATTAGTGAAAATTCCTAACCGACAATAATCCTCCGTCAAGTTTTTGGCGCCATTGCCGGGGAATTGCAAATGTGTTCCTTGTTATTGGTTATTGTATATATGTTAATATTGTGAATATCTTGATTTTTGGTTTGTTTGCTAGATTGATTTATTGACTGCTTGAGTATGCTGGGTGTTCTGGTTTGTTGGTTGATTTTGTTAAATTAATTTTCATGATTTATTGAAAATTATTTAATATTGAAAATGGTTGATATTGGAAGTGGCTTGATATATGAAAATGATTTGATATCAAAATTGGTTTGAGATTGAAAATGATTTGATATTGAAAATGGTTTGAGATTGGAAAAGGTCTGATATTTGAAAATGATTTAATATCAGAGTTGGTTTGAAATTGGAAATGATTTGATAATGAAAATAGTTTGATATTAGAAGTGATTTGATATTTGAAAATGGTTTGATATTAAAAATGGTGGAGAATGATTTGGGAAATGTGGTTTTGATAGAACCCATAAGGGTGGTAAAGTCTGAGTTTTAGAGAAGGTACAGCCAAAATTTTTATAAGTGTTTTAAGTGAAATTTGATAACAAGAATGAACTTATTTTGGGTTTGATTAACTATGAAAAGAATTATGTTTTGGGGACGCTTTAAGCAAAAAATGAAGAAATAAAAATGGGTATTTAAGATTAAACATTTTTTGAGTCTTTGAGAAAAAGTTTTGAGCTTAAAAAGAAGTTAGAAATGGTTAATTTGATTGAAGCATTTTGTTTTGAGAAGTTTTAGAGGATTTAAAATATTTGAATTTTTCTTGGTGAAAATGAAATGGATTTCGAGACTTTTTGAAAATGTCTTAAAGTTAAAAGTGAAGCTAGAAATCGTTTTGGGAAAACTTGGTTAAATCAAAAGTGAGTTTATTTGAGTGATTCAAATTAAGAAGTTATGATTTAATAATTTTAATGAATTTAAAGTAATGAATTCTATGATTTCGTCAATTTGACAAATTGGTTTATGATTTAACTCATTTAACTTTGAGATGACGGTTGAAGACCGTGGGAATGCTTTAAATTAAAATTGAGGATTTATGGAGGATTGGCTCATTAGCCTACAAAGTTATTATGATTAATGATAAATGCTTTTGTCTATTTGAGATTTTGATTTTTGGGAAAATTTTGTAAGTTTGGTTAAAAATGAGATTAGTTATCACCCCCTAAAGTCTTGAGATTCTGCCGTGGAGATTAATTAATAAATCCTAATTTAAAGTGATTGATTTAAGAATAAATAATTTTTTAGTCTTTTGAAAGAGGTTTAAACTTGAAATGATTTTGAAGTTAGTTCAAAGATTTTGGTTAAGTGAGAAATGAGATTTATGAAACAAAACTGATTTAGAATGAAGTTGTTTTGAAGGTTGAGGATTTCCTTTAGTTCAATTTTGTATTATTAATTTGATTTTTGGTTATGTTTGATTATGTTGGTTGAAATGAAATTTGGATTGATATGGTGAGTGATGAGCGGATAATTTATATGCTTTTTGGCATTGTTTTTACATAGTTTTTAGTATGTTTTAGTTACTTTTTATTATATTTTTATTAGTTTTTATGCAAAAATCACATTTCTGGACTTTACTATGAGTTTGTGTGTTTTTCTATAATTTCAGGTCTTTTCTGACTGAAATTGAGGGACCTGAGCAAAAATCTGATTCAGAGGCTGAGAAAGGACTACAAATGCTATTGGATTCTGACCCTCCTACACTCGAAGTGGATTTTCTGGAGCTAAAGAAGCCCAATTGGCACGCTCTTACTTGCGTTGGAAATTAGACATCTTGGGCTTTCCAGCAATATATAATAGTCCATACTTTGCCCGAGATTTGATGGCCCAAACTGGCGTTCAACGCCAGCCAGAGACCTTTTTCTAGCGTAAAACGCCAGAAGTGGAGTTAAACGCCCAAAATGGCATCCAAGCTGGCGTTTAACTCCAGAAAAGGCCTATGCACGTGTAAAGCTCAATGCTCAGCCCAAGCACACACCAAGTAGGCTCCGGAAGTAGATTTCTGCACTCTCTGCACTTAGTTACTCATTTTCTGTAAACCTAAGTTACTAGTTTAGTATAAAAACTACTTTTAGAGATTCATTTTGGGGGACGGATGATATTTTACATCTCATATTGTATCTTTTACAGCATGAGTCTCTAAACTCTATAGGTGGGGGTGAGGAGCTCTACTGTGTCTCAATGGATTAATGCAATTACTATTATTTTCTTTTCGATCACGCTTGATTCTGTTCAAAGATACTCACTCGTACTTCAATATAAAGAATATGATGATCCGTGACACTCATCATCATTCTCAACTTTATGAACGCGTGCTTGACAACCACTCTCGTTCTATCTCAACTTTTCATAAACAAAATCATTTTTATCATTAATCTCCTGACTAGGATTTACAAGATAACCATAGCTTGCTTCAAGCCGGCAATCTCCGTGGGATTGACCCTTACTCACGTAAGGTATTACTTGGACGGCCCATTACACTTGCTGGTTAGTTGTGCGCAGTTGCAAAGGTGTGATTGCAATTCCGTGCACTAAGTTTTTGGCGCCGTTGCCGGGGATTGTTCGAGTTTGGACAACTGACGGTTCATCTTGTTGCTTAGATTAGGAAAAATTTATCTTTTTTGGTTTAGAGTCACTAAATTTGAGTCTTTTATTTTCTTTTCAAAAATCTTATTTTTCTTTATTAATCTTCAATTTTTCCTTGAGTCTTTTATTATTGTTTTTGTTAAAATTTTAAAACTCTTGTTTTATTTTTCTAATTTTTTTCGAAAATTTTTAATAAATAAATAAAAACTAATAAACTAATAATTGAGTCTTCTGTTTGAGTATAGTTTCATGTTTTAAGTTTGGTGTCAATTGCATGTTTTTATTTTCCTTCAATTTTTCGAATTGCATGTTTTTTTTTTCTTCATATTTTTAATTACATCTTCTTAGTTCTTTCTTGATCTTCAAATTGTTCTTGATAATTTTCCTTATTTGATCTTTAAATTTTCTTGTTTGGTGTCTTTTGTTGTTTATCTTATACATTTTCGAATTATTAGTGTCCAAAGTATAAAAAATTTTTAAGTTTGGTATTTTTTGTGTCCTTACTTCCTTAAAAATTTTCAAAATTTGTTCTTGGTGTTCATCTTAATCTTCAAAGTGTTCTTGGTGTTCATCTTGACATTCAAAGTTTTCTTGTTTGTTTTCTTTGTTTTGATCTAAAAATTCTAAGTTTGGTGTCATTTTATTGTTTTTCTCTTTCCTCATTAAATTCAAAAGAAAATATCTTTTCCTTTATTTACTCATCATTTTCGAATTCCTTAAGTTGACTTAGTCAAAATTTTTTAAATTTGGTAGTTTCTTGTTAGTCAAGTCAAAATTTCAATTTTAGAAATTTATCTTTTTAAATCTTTTTCAAAACTTCCTAACCACTTTCTCTCTCCTCATTTTTTTCGAAAATCCACACCAAAAAATTTTCAAATCTTTTTAATTAATTAATTAATTTAGTTTTCTAATTTCTTTTATTTCTTTTTCTTTTCTTAATTTTTGAAACTTGCATCATTTTTTTTATTTACTTTATTTTAATTTCTTTAATTTAAAAAAAAAGGAAATAAAATTTTTATTTACAATCCACATCATCTCCCTTTATCCATCATGGACCCAAGTGGAAATGAACAGTCCAGAAGGATTCTGGGGTCATATGCTAACCCCACTACTGCTTCATATGGGAGTAGTATCTGTATACCCCCCTTCAGAGCCAGCAATTTTGAGCCAAACCCTCAGCTCATTATCATGGTGCAGCAAAATTGCCAGTATCACGGTCTTCCACAAGAAGAACCTACTGAGTTTCTGGCACAGTTCTTACAAAATGCTGACACAGTACGTGATAAGAAAGTAGATCAGGATGTCTATAGATTATTACTGTTTCCATTTACTGTAAAAGATCAAGCTAAGAGGTGGTTAAATAACCAACCCACAGCAAGCATAAGAACATGGAAACAGTTATCAGACAAATTCCTGAATCAATATTTTCCTCCAAAAAGGATGACACACC
Organism: Arachis ipaensis; assembly: GCF_000816755.2. NCBI lineage: Eukaryota > Viridiplantae > Streptophyta > Magnoliopsida > Fabales > Fabaceae > Arachis > Arachis ipaensis. The sequence continues at coordinate 89,692,354 of NC_029785.2, forward strand.
TAAGGCTGGACATCCAAGGCTTTAAACAAGAGGATAATGAATCTCTTTATAATGCCTGGGAGAGGTACAGAGAGATGCTAAGGAAATACCCTCTGAAATATTTTCAGAATGGGTGCAGTTAGACATCTTTTACTATGGGCTTACATAAAAGGCCCAGATGTCTCTAGACCACTCAGCTGGTGGATCTATACATATGAGAAAGACAATTGAAGAGGCTCAAGAGCTCATTGATACAGTTGCCAGAAATCAGCACCTGTACTCAAGTGGTGAGATCTCCATGAAAGAAGAGGCTGAGGCAGCATCCACTGAACTTAGTCCTCTAGAACAAATTGCTGAACTCAATCAGCAACTATTTTCTGTAACAAAATAGTTAGCAAAATTTAAAGAGATGCTACAAGAAACCAAAGATGCTAACCAGAATATGGAAAAATAATTGAATCAGACAAGACAGCAGTTATCTAAACAGATAACAGAAGAATGCCAAGCTGTTCATTTAAAGAGTGGAAAGACATTGAATGTCTCAACTCAAAGCAACAAGAAGCCAAGAAAGGAACATCTAACAGAGGATGACCAAACTACTGCCCAAAATCCCTCTGAGGACAATAAGAGCCCAGAGAGGAATGATTCTGGCGTTCAAACGCCAGAAAAGGGTCAGAAGTTGGCGTTGAACGCCCAGTGGATGGCCAATTCTGGCGTTCAAACGCCAGAAAAGGGTGGCAATCTGGCGTTGAACGCCCAAAAAGTACCCAATTCTGGCGTTCAAACGCCAATGAGGGATCAGACACCTGCAAGTGCTGATAACAACCCCCTTAAGCAAGCATCTCTAACCACTTCTGTAGGAAATAAACCTGCAGCAACTAAGGTTGAAGAATATAAAGCCAAGATGCCTTATCCTCAGAAACTCCGCCAAGCAGAACAGGATAAACAATTTGCCCACTTTGTAGACTATCTCAGGACTCTTGAAATAAAGATTCCGTTTGCAAAGGCACTTGAGCAAATACCCTCTTATGCTAAGTTCATGAAAGAGATCTTAAATCATAAGAAGGATTGGAGGGAGACTGAAAAAGTTTTTCTCACTGAAGAATGTAGTACATTCATTTTAAAAAGCTTACCAGAGAAGCTTAAAGATCCCAGAACCTTCATGATACCATGCACATTAGAGGATGCTTGTACCAAGACAGCTTTATGTGATCTTGGGGCAAGTATCAACCTGATACCTGCAACCACTATCAGAAAGCTTGGTTTGACTGAAGAAGTCAAACCAACCCGAATATGTCTCCAACTTGCTGATGGCTCCATTAAAATTCCATCAGGCGTAATTGAGGACATGATTGTCAAGGTTAGGCCATTTGCCTTTCCCACTGACTTTGTAGTGCTGGAAATGGAGGAGCACAAGAGTGCAACTCTCATTCGAGGAAGACCTTTCCTAGCAACTGGACGAACCCTCATTGACGTCCAAAAAGGGGAGGTAACCCTGAGAGTCAATGAGGATGAGTTTAAGTTGAATGCTATCAAAGCTATTGGTGCATGAAATTGTGATATCAATGGCGTCAACAACTTGGTATACACAATCGTAATCTCACTTCTTCTTCACAACTTCGCACAACTAACCAGCAAGTGCACTGGGTCATCCAAGTAATAATCCTTACGTGAGTAAGGGTCGATCCCATGGAGATTGTCGGCTTGAAGCAAGCTATGGTCATCTTGTAAATCTCAGTCAGGCAGATTCAAATGGTTATGAATTTTTGAGAATTAAAATATAAATAAAATATAAAATAAGATAGAAATACTTATATAATTCATTGGTGGGATTTCAGATAAGCGTATGAAGATGCTTTGTTCCTTCTGAACCTCTGCTTCCTACTGTCTTCATTCAATCATTCATACTCATTTCCATGGCAAGCTGTATGTTGGGGGATCACCGTTGTCAATGGCTACCGTCCGTCCTCTCAGTGAAAATGGTCCAAATGCGCTGTCACCACACGGCTAATCATCTGTCGCTTCTCACTCATGTTGGAATAGGATCCATTGATCCTTTTACGTCTGTCACTACGCCCAACACTCGCGAGTTTAAAGCTCGTCACAGTCATCCCTTCCCAGATCCTACTCAGAATACCACAGACAAGGTTTAGACTTTTCAGATCTCAGGAATGGCCGCCAATAATTCTAGCCTATACCACGAAGACTCTGATCGTGAACCAGGAGGCTAAGAGATATGAATTCAAGCTTGTTTTCATGTAGAACGAAAGTGTTTGTCAGGCATGCATTCATAAGTGAGAATGGTGATGAGTGTCACTTGATCATCACATTCATCATATTCTTGTGTGCGAATGAATATCTTAGAATAAGAATAAGCTTGAGTTGAATAGAAAAACAATAGTACTTTGCATTAATTCATAAGGAATAGTAGAACTCCACACCTTAGTCTATGGGGTGTAGAAACTCCACCGTTGAAACTACATAAGTGAAAGGTCTAGGCATGGCCGTGAGGCCAGCCTCCAAACGTGTACAATGATCTATGATAGCATAAAACTGATCAAGAGATCAAAAGTGATACAAAGATAGTCTCAAAAATGATCTAAAGATAGGTCTAAGGACTAAACGTCCAAAGATCTAAAAAATGATCCAAAGATGTGAAATAAATCACTAAAAGTAGTTTTTATACTAAACTAGTAACTAGGGTTTACAAAAATGAGTAAATGATGCAGAAATCCACTTCCGGGGCCCACTTGGTGTGTGCTTGGGCTGAGCATTGAGCTTTACATGTGTAGAGATTTCTCTTGGAGTTAAACGCCAGGTTGCAGCCTGTTTGTGGCGTTTAACTCTGGTTTGTAACCTGTTTTGGCGTTTAACTTCAGAATAGGGCAGGAAGTTGGCATTTGAACGCCAGTTTGAGTCGTCAAAACATGAGCAAAGTATGGACTATTATATATTGCTGGAAAGCCCTGGATATCTACTTTCCAACGCAATTCAGACCACCCCAATTGAGTTTCTGTAGCTCCAGAAAATCCACTTCGGGTGCAGGGAGGTCAGAATCCAACAGCATCTGCAGTCCTTTTTCAGCCTCTGAATCAGATTTTTGCTCAAGTCCCTCAATTTTCGCCAGAAAATACCTGAAATCATAGAAAAATACACAAACTTATATTAAAGTCCAGAAATGTGAATTTTGCATAAAAATAATAAAAACATAGTAAAAATAACTAAATTATACTAAAAACTACCTAAAAACAATGCCAAAAAGCGTATAAATTATCCGCTCATCACAACACCAAACTTAAATTGTTTCTTGTCCCCAAGCAACTGAAAATCAAATAGGATAAAAAGAAGAGAATATACTATAAATTCAAAAATATCAATAAAACTTAGTTCCAATTAGATGAGCAGGACTAGTAGCTTTTTGCCTCTGAATAGTTTTGGCATCTCACTCTATCCTTTGAAGTTCAGAATGATTGGCATCTATAGGAACTCAGAATTCTGATAGTGTTATTGATTCTCCTAGTTCAGTATGTTGATTCTTGAACACAGCTACTTTACGAGTCTTGGCCGTGGCTCTAAGCATTTTGTTGTCCAGTATTACCACCGGATACATAAATGCCACAGACACATAACTGGGTGAACCTTTTTAGATTGTGACTCAGCTTTGCTAGAGTCCCCAATTAGAGGTGTCAAGGGTTCTTAAGCACACTCTTTTTGCTTTGGATTATAACTTTAACTGCTCAGTCTTAAGCTCTTTACTTGACACCTTCACGCCACAAGCACATGGTTAGGGACAGCTTTGTTTAGCCGCTTAGGCCAGGATTTTATTCCTTTAGGCCCTCCTATCCATTAATGCTCAAAGCCTTGGATCCTTTTACCCTTGCCTTTTAGTTTAAAGGGTTATTGGCTTTTTGCTCTTGCCTTTTGGTTTAAAGAGCTTTTGGCTTTTTCTGCTTGCTTTTTCTTTTTCTTTCTTTTTTTTTCGCAAGCTTTGTTCTTCACTGCTTTTTCTTGCTTCAAGAATCAATTTTATGATTTTTCAGATTATCAATAACATTTCTCCTTTTTCATTATTCTTTCAAGAGCCAACAATTTTAACATTCATAAACAACAAATTCAAAATACATATGCACTGTTCAAGCATTCATTCAGAAAACAAAAAGTATTGTCACCACATCAAAATAATTAAACAAATTTCAAGGATGAATTTAAAATTCATGTACTTCTTGTTCTTTTGTAATTAAAACATTTTTCATTTAAGAAAGGTGATGGATTCATAGGACATTCATAGCTTTAAGACATAGACACTTAAAAACTAATGATCATGTAATAAAGACACAAACATAAATAAACATAAAGCATAGTAAACGAAAAACGGAAAAATAAAGAACAAGGAAATTAAAGAACGGGTCCGCCTTAGTGATGGCGGCTAGTTCTTCCTCTTGAAGATCTTATGGAGTGCGTTAGCTCCTCAATGTCTCTTCCTAGCCTTTGTTGCTCCTCTCTTATAGCTCTTTGATCCTTTCTAATTTCATGGAGGAGGATGGAATGCTCTTGGTGCTCCACCGTTAGTTGTCCCATGTTGGAACTTAATTCTCCTAGGAAGGTGCTAATTTCCTCCCAATAGTATTGTGGAGGAAAGTGCATCCCTTGAGACATCTCAGGGATTTCATGATGAGGAAATTTCTCATGCTCTTGTTGAGGTCCATGAGTGGGCTCTCTTGTTTGCTCCATCCTCTTTTTAGTGATGGGCTTGTCTCCTTCAATGAGGATATCTTCCTCTATGACAATTCCAGCTGAATTGCATAGGGTACAAATGACTTGGCCACAACTTCATAGAAGTGGTCTTGATGGACCTTTGAGATGAATATCTCCATCTTCCATGACTCGGAGGTGGAAGCTTTTGCCTTCCCTTTCCTCTTTCTAGAGGTTTCTCCGGCCTTAGCTGCCATAAATGGTTATGGAAAAACAAAAAGCAACGCTTTTACCACACCAAACTTAAAAGGTTTGCTCGTCCTCGAGCAAAAGAAGAAAGAAAGTAGTAGAAGAAGAAGAAATTGGAGGAGATGGAGGGAGATATGTGGTTCGGCCAAGGGGTAGAAGTAGTGGTTATAATGTGTGAAAATGAAGGAGTGGTGAGGGGTTTATATAGGGGTGGGGGGAGGGATAGGTTTCGTGTATAGTGTGTATTCGGCCAAGGGGAAAAGAAGTGTTTGTAATGTGTGAAAATGAGGTAGAGTTGAGGGGTTTATATAGGGGTGGGGGGAGGGTTAGGTTTCGTGTAATAGGGTTGGGTTTGGGAGGGAAAGGATTTTGAATTGGAGGTAGGTGGGATTTTTGGGGAAGAGTGGAGGTGATTGGTAAAGGGTATTTAGGAAAAGTGTTATGAAAAGGTGTGAGTTGAGGTAGGTGGGGATCCTGTGGGGTCCACAGATCCTGAGGGGTCAAGGACTTATCATCCCTGCTCTATTTAGGCATGTAAAATACCATTAGAGTGCAATCCTGGCATTTAACACCAGACTGCTGCTTGTTTCTGGCGTTGAACGCCAGCTTTTCTCCCTTTCTTGGCATTAAACGCCAACTTGGTGCTTGTTTCTGGTGTTTAATGCCAGTCTGGTGCTTGTTTCTGGCGTTTAACGCCAGCTTGATGCTTCTTTCTGGCGTTAAACGCCAGTCTGATGCTTCTTACTGGTGTTTAAACGCTAGTAAGCTCTTCCTCCAGGGTGAGCTATTTTTAATGCTGGTTTTCATTCTGTTTTTGATTTTTCAGTTGTTTTTGTGACTTCACATGATCATCAACCTACAGAAAACATAAAATAACAATGAAAAAATAAATATATATAATTAAATATCATTGGGTTGCCTTCCAATAAGCGCTTCTTTAATGTCAATAGCTTGATAGTGAGCTCTCATGGAGCCTCACAGATAATCAGAGCAGGGTTGGGGCCTCTCAACACCAAACTTAGAGTTTGGTTGTGGCCTCTCAACACCAAACTTAGAGTTTGAATGTGGGGGTTTTGTTTGACTCTGTATTGAGAGAAGCTTTTCATGCTTCCTCTCCATGGTTACAGAAGGAGAACCTTGAGTGTTGAATACAAGGTAGTCCTTATTCAACTTAAGGACCAACTCTCCTCTATCAACATCAATCACAGCTTTTGCTGTGGCTAGAAAGGTTCTACCAAGGATGATGGATTCATCCTCATCCTTTCCAGTGTCTAGGATTATGAAATCAGCAGGGATGTAAAGGCCTTCAACCTTCACTAGCACATCCTCTGCTAGTCCATAAGCCTGTTTCATTGATTTGTCTGCCATCTCTAGTGAGATTCTTGTAGCTTGTACCTCAAAGATCCCCAGTTTCTCCATTACAGAGAGGGGCATGAGGTTTATCCCTGACCCTAGGTCACATAGATCCTTCTCAAAGGTCATGGTGCCTATGGTACAAGGTATGAAGAATTTTCTGGGATCCGGTTTCTTCTGAGGTAATGTCTGCCTCATTAATGCATTCAATTCATTGGTGAACAAGGGGGGTTCATCCTTCCAAGTCTCATTACCAAATAACCTGGCATTCAACTTCATGATTGCTCCTAGATACTTAGCAACTTGCTCTTCAGTGATGTCTTCATCCTCTTCAGAGAAAGAATATTCATCAGAGCTCATGAATGGCAGAAGGAGATCCAATGGAATCCCTATGATCTCTGTATGAGCCTCAGATTCCTTTGGTTCCTCAAAGGGAAACTCCTTTCTGTCCAGAGGACGTCCCATGAGGCTTTTCTCACTGGGACTCACGTCCTCCTCACTCTCTCTAGGTTCGGCCATGTTGGTTATGGTTATGGCCTTGCACTCTCTCTTGGGATTTTCTTCTGTATTGCTTGGGAGAGTACTGGGAGGAGTTTCAGTAATCTTCTTACTCAGCTGACCCACTTGTGCCTCCAAATTTCTAAGGGAGGACCTTGTTTCATTCATGAAACTTAGTGTGATCTTGGATAGATCAGAGACTACGGTTGCCAGGCCAAAATGGCTCTGTTCAAAATTCTCTGTATGTTGCTGAGAAGATGATGGAAAAGGCTTGCTATTGCTAAACCTATTTCTTCCACCATTATTGTTGAAGCCTTGTTGAGGCTTCTGTTGGTCCTTCCATGAGAAATTTGGATGATTTCTCCATGAAGGATTATAGGTGTTTCCATAGGGTTCTCCCATGTAATTCACCTCTACCATTGCAGGGTTCTTAGGATCATAAGCTTCTTCTTCAGAAGATGCTTCTTTAGTACTGTTGGATGCAGCTTGCAATCCATTCAGACTCTGAGAAATCATATTGACTTCCTGAGTCAATATTTTGTTCTGAGCCAATATGGCATTCAGAGTATCAATTTCAAGAACTCCTTTCTTCTGAGTTGTCCTATTATTCACAGGATTTCTTTCAGAAGTATACATGAATTGGTTATTTGCAACCATTTCAATTAGTTCCTGAGCTTCTTCAGGCGTCTTCTTCAGATGAAGAGATCCACCTGTAGAGTTGTCCAATGACAGCTTGGACAGTTCAGACAGACCATCATAGAATATGCATATGATGCTCCATTCTGAAAGCATACCAGAAGGACACCTTCTGATCAATTGCTTGTATCTTTCCCAAGCTTCATAGAGGGATTCGCCTTCCTTCTGTATGAAGGTTTGGACTTCTACTCTAAGCTTACATAATTTTTGAGGTGGAAAGAACTTTGCCAAGAAGGCATTGACTAGCTTTTCCCAAGAGTTCAGGCTGTCCTTAGGTTGTGAGTCCAACCATGTCCTATCTCTGTCTCTTACAGCAAAAGGGAAAAGCATAAGTTTGTAGATCTCAGGGTCAACCCCATGAGTCTTAACAGTGTCACAGATTTGCAAGAACTCAGCTAAAAACTGATGAGGATCTTCCAATGGAAGTCCATGATACTTGCAATTCTGCTGCATTAGAGAAACTAATTGAAAATTTGACTTGACTAATAAGAAATAATTAAATTTTAAAACTTTATGACTAAATCAATTCAAATTTTCAAAATTTATGAGTGAAATAAGGGAAAGATATTTTTTTATTTTTGAATTTTTAATGAAGAAAGAGAAAAACATAAAAATAATGCAAAATTTGAGAATTTAAGATCAAAACACATGATGCATGCTAGAACACTTTGAATGTCAAGATGAACACCAAGAACACTTTGAATGTCAAGATGAACACCAAGAACTTATTTTGGAAAATTTTTAAGAAAAGACACACATGCAAGACACCAAACTTAGAAATTTTCAATGTTTAGACACTAACAAATTGAAAATACATATGAAAAATAACTTGAAGATCATCAAGAACAACTTGAAGATCATGAAGAACATCATGCATGAGTTTTCGAAAACTTTTAGGAAATTAAAAAGATGCAATTGACACCAAACATAAAAATTGACACTAGACTCAAACAAGAAACATCAAATTTTTTATTTTTTTATGATTTTATTAATTTTTTTTGGTATTTTTTGAAAATTAATTAGAAAAAGAAAAATAAGGATTTCAAAATTTCTAATGAGAATTCCAGGAATCATGCAATGTTAGTCTAAAACTCCGGTCCAGGAATTAGACATGGCTTACTAGCCAGCCAAGCTTTCAGTGAAAGCTCCGATCCAAGACACTAGACATGGCAAATGGCCAGCCAAGCTTTAGCATATCATTACATTCAACAGCAAGATTGATAGAAATCAACAAGCTCTTGTGATGATAAGTTGAAACCTCGGTCCAAAAGATTAGACATGGCTTCACAGCCAGCCAAACTTCAACAGATCATCATGAAACTCTAGAATTTATTCTTAAAAATTCTGAAGTCATAGAATAATTTATTATTTTTTTCGAAAATAAAAAGAATAAAAAAACAAAAATCTTAAAATTAAAATAAAATTACCTAATCTGAGCAACAAGATGAATCGTCAGTTGTGCAAACTCGAACAATCCCCGACAACGGCGCCAAAAACTTGGTGCACGAAATTCTGATCTCAATGGCGCCAACAACTTGGTACGCACAATTGTAATCTCACTTCTTCTTCACAACTACGCACAACTAACCAGCAAGTGCACTGGGTCGTCCAACTAATAAACCTTACGTGAGTAAGGGTCGATCCCACGAAGATTATCGGCTTGAAGCAAGCTATGGTCATCTTGTAAATCTCAGTCAGGCATATTCAAATGGTTATGAAGTTTTGAGAATTAAAATATAAATAAAATATAAAATAAGATAGAAATACTTATGTAATTCATTGGTGGGATTTCAAATAAGCGTATGAAGATGCTTTGTTCCTTCTGAACCTCTACTTTCCTACTGTCTTCATTCAATCATTCACACTCCTTTCCATGGAAAGCTGTATGTTGGAGGATCACTGTTGTCAATGGCTACCGTCTGTCCTCTCAGTGAAAATGGTCCAAATGCGTTGTCACCGCACGGCTAATCATCTGTTGGTTCTCACTCATGTTGGAATAGGATCCATTGATCCTTTTGCATCTGTCACTACGCCCAACACTAGCGAGTTTGAAGCTCGTCACAGTCATCCCTTCCTAGATCCTACTTGGAATACCACAGACAAGGATTAGACTTTCCAGATCTCAGGAATGGCCGCCAATAATTCTAGCCTATACCACGAAGACTCTGATCGTGAACCAGGAGGCTAAGAGATATGCATTCAATGTTATTTTCATGTAGAACAGAAGTGTTTTTCAGGCATGCGTTCATAAGTGAGAATGGTGATGAGTGTCACTTGATTATCACATTCATTATGTTCTTGTGTGCGAATGAATATCTTAGAATAAGAATAAGCTTGAGTTGAATAGAAAAACAATAGTACTTTGCATTAATTCATGAGGAACAGCAGAACTCCACACCTTAGTCTATGGGGTGTAGAAACTCTACCGTTGAAAATACATAAGTGAATGGTCTAGGCATGGCCATGAGGCCAGCCTCCAAACGTGTACAATGATCTATGATAGCATAAAACTGATCAAGAGATCAAAAGTGATACAATGATACTCTCAAAAATGATCTAAAGATAGGTCTAAGGACTAAACGTTCAAAGATCTAAAAAAAAATGATCCAAAGGTGTGAAATAAATCTCTAAAAGTAGTTTTTATACTAAACTAGTAGCTAGGGTTTACAGAAATGAGTAAATGATGTAGAAATCCACTTCCGGGGCCCACTTGGTGTGTGCTTGGGCTGAGTATTGAGCTTTACACATGTAGAGACTTCTCTTGGAGTTAAACACCAGGTTGCAGCCTGTTTGTGGCGTTTAACTCTGGTTTGTAACCTGTTTTGGCGTTTAACTTCAGAATAGGGCAGGAAGTTGGCATTTGAACGCCAGTTTGAGTCGTCAAAACATGAGCAAAGTATGGACTATTATATATTGCTGGAAAGCCCTGGATATCTACTTTCCAACGCAATTCAGACCACCCCAATTGAGTTTCTGTAGCTCCAGAAAATCCACTTCGGGTGCAGGGAGGTCAGAATCCAACAGCATCTGCAGTCCTTTTTCAGCCTCTGAATCAGATTTTTGCTCAAGTCCCTCAATTTTCGCCAGAAAATACCTGAAATCATAGAAAAATACACAAACTTATATTAAAGTCCAGAAATGTGAATTTTGCATAAAAACTAATAAAAACATAGTAAAAACTAACTAAATTATACTAAAAGCTACCTAAAAAAATGCCAAAAAGCGTATAAATTATCCGCTCATCAGCTATACATCATCCAGACATATCAAAAGACTGCATGAGCGCTGATATTATTGACTCCCTGGTGGAAGAGGTCAATATGACTGAGAGTCAAGAATCAGAGCTAGAGGACATTTTTAAAGATGTTCAGCCTGATTTGGAGGAACCAAAGAAAACAAAAGAACCTCTGAAAACTCCTTAGGAAGAGTTGAAGCCTCCTAAACCCGAGCTCAAATCACTACCACCAACCCTGAAATATGCATTTCTGGGAGAAGATGCCACTTTTCCTGTGATCATAAGCTCTGCTTTAGAGCCACAGGAAGAGAAAGTACTAATTCAGGTGCTGGGGACATACAAGACAGCTCTTGGGTGGTCCATAAGTGATCTCAAGGGCATTAGCCCAGCCAGATGCATGCACAAGATCCTATTGGAGGATGATGCTAAGCCAGTGGTTCAACCACAGAGGCGGCTGAATCCAGTCATGAAGGAGGTGGTGCAGAAAGAGGTCACTAAGTTACTAGAGGCTGGGATTATTTATCCTATTTCTGATAGCCCCTTGGTGAGCCCTATCCAAGTTGTCCCCAAGAAGGGAGGTATGACAGTGGTTCATAATGAAAGGAATGAACTGGTTCCCACAAGAACAGTTACAAGGTGGCGTATGTGTATTGACTATAGAAGGCTCAATACAGCCACCAGAAAGGATCATTTTCCTTTACGATTCATAGACCAGATGCTAGAGAGACTAGCAGGTCATGAATACTACTGCTTTTTGGATGGCTATTCAGGTTACAATCAAATTGCAGTAGATCCTCAGAACCAAGAGAAAACAGCATTCACATGTCCATCTGGAGTATTTGCCTACAGAAGGATGCCATTTGGTCTGTGCAATACACCTGCAACCTTTCAGAGGTGCATGCTCTCTATCTTCTCTGATATGGTAGAGAAATTTCTAGAAGTCTTCATGGATGACTTCTTAGTATTTGGAGACTCATTCAGCTCCTGTCTTGACCATCTAGCACTTGTTCTGAAAAGGTGTCAAGAGACTAACCTAGTTTTAAACTGGGAGAAATGTCACTTTATGGTGACTAAAGGAATTGTCCTTGGGCACAGAATTTCGAACAAGGAAATAGAGGTGGATCAAGCTAAGGTAGAGGTAATTGAAAAATTACCACCACCTGCCAATGTTAAGGCAATCAGAAGCTTTCTGGGGCATGCAAGATTCTATAAAAGGTTTATAAAGGATTTTTCAAAAATTGCAAAACCTCTGAGCAATCTGCTAGCCGCTGATACACTATTTGTCTTTGACACAGAATGTTTGCAGGCCTTTGAGACTCTGAAAGCTAAGCTGGTCACAACCCCAATCATTTCTACACCAGACTGGACATTACCATTCGAACTAATGTGTGATGCCAGTGACCATACCATTGGTGCAGTATTAGGACAGAGGCATGACAAGCTTCTGCATGTCATTTATTATGCTAGTCGTGTTTTAAATGATGCGCAAAAGAATTACACAACCACAGAAAAGGAGTTGCTTATAGTGGTTTATGCCATTGACAAGTTCATATCTTATTTAGTAGGATCAAAAGTGATTGTGTACACTGACCATGCTGCTCTAAAATATCTCCTCACAAAGCAGGATTCAAAATCCAGACTCATAAGATGGATGTTGCTTCTGCAAGAGTTTGATATAGAAATAAGAAATGGAAAAGGGACAGAGAACCAAGTAGCTGATCACCTGTCCCGGATAGAATCAGTAGCAGGAGCGTCCCTCCCTCCTGCTAAAATCTCTGAAACCTTTCTGGATGAGCAACTCTTTGCCATTCAGGAAGTACCATGGTTTGCAGACATTGGAAACTATAAAGCTGTGAGATTCATACCCAAAGAGTACAGTAAGCAGCAAACAAAAAAATTGGTTTCTGATGTAAAGTACTACTTGTGGGATGAACCATATCTCTTTAAGAGATGTGCAAACAGAATAATCCATAGATGTGTGCCTAGAGAAGAGGCACAGAATATCCTATGGCATTACCATTGATCACAATATGGAGGACATTTCAGAGGTGAGAGAACAGCCACAAAGGTTCTCCAATGTGGCTTCTACTGGCCTACTCTCTATAGAGACTCCCGAGAGTTTGTACGTAACTGTAACAGTTGCCAGAGAGCTGGTAATCTGCCTCACGGTTATGCCATGTCTCAGCAAGGGATCTTAGAGATTGTGTTGTTTGATGTATGGGGTATTGACTTCATGGGGCCTTTCCCACCATCATATTCAAACACTTATATTCTGGTGGCAGTAGACTATGTATCTAAATGGGTAGAGGCAATTGCAACACCCACTAATGATACTAAGACAGTGATGAAGTTCCTCCAGAAGCATATCTTCAGCAGGTTCGGTGTCCCTAGGGTACTGATCAGTGATGGAGGCACTCATTTCTGCAATAAATAGCTTGACTCTGCTCTGATCCGATATGGAATTAATCACAAAGTGGCAACTCCATACCATCAACAGACAAATGGGCAGGCTAAAGTCTCAAATAGAGAACTAAAACAAATCCTGGAATGGACTGTAAGTACCCGTAGAAGGGATTGGGCAAGAAGTCTGGATAATGCTCTGTGGGCATACAAAACCGCATTCAAGACTCCTATAGGGACCTCTCCATACCAGCTTGTGTATGGAAAAGCCTGTCATCTGCCAGTGGAACTGGAACACAAGGCCTACTGGGCAACCAGGTTCCTAAACCTTGATGCTAAGGTAGCTGGAGAGAAAAGATTACTCCAGTTAAATAAGTTGGAGGAGTTCAGACTCAATGCTTTCGAAAATGCTAAAATTTACAAGGAGAAAGCAAAAAGGTGGCATGACAGAAAGCTGTCATCTAGATTCTTTGAGCCAGGACAGAAGGTTCTGCTGTTTAACTCTAGGCTTAGATTATTTCCTGGGAAATTGAAATCCCTGTGGAAGGGACCATATGTGATTACAAGTGTGTCACCATATGGATATGTAGAGCTTTAGGAAGATCAAAATGGTGGGTGGGAAGATCATGAAATGGGGTGCTTCCCAGGGTCACAAAATGGTGGGTGGGAAGATCAAGAACATGAAATGGGGTGCTTCCCAGGGTCACAAAATGGTCCATATTTTGATGACTTTGATCACTACTCAAGTTGTGGCTGGGAAGATCAAAGTCAAAGAGATTTCACTCATTCATACCCCATTCATCAAGAGCTATCACCTCTCAATTATACAACCTCACCTCCAAGTTTTACATGCCTAAATTCTTCATCATTTGAGTATGCCTCAGCACAAAAGTCTATCCAAAATCCATATAATTCATTTCACCATCCACAAAACTCAGTCCACTACCCACAAAAGTCATACCACTTTCAGAACACACAACCACAAAACAACCAATTCCATTCACAAACCAACCCTACCCAACCACCTTTAGATAGACTTGCTAGGATGGAACTCTTCATGGAAGAGCCAAAAGAAGAAGAGAAGAGCCACGTTAGTGGCTACGTTAGTTACACTAACGTAGGCACTAACGTGGAAGGAAGGAAAGCCCCAACGTTAGTGGGAAAAGTTAGTCGCATTAACTTTGAAGAAAGGAAATGGAGCCAACGTTAGTGACACTTAACATTATCACTAACGTTGGACCAAGATCATAAGTAGATACGTTAGTTCTCACGTTAACTTAGTTAACGTGGCCTCTAACGTTAAGAAGAAAGGGGGAAAGCCAACGTTAGTGACATTCAACATTGTCACTAACGTTGGCCCAAGTTACAACAAAGCCACGTTAACTCCCACGTTAACTTAGCTAACGTGGAAGCTAACGTGGAGAAAGGTGGTGATCGACAACGTTAGTAACACCAAACATTCTCACTAACGTTGGAGTGAGCTCACAAGCCCCCAACAAGCCACGTTAACTCCCACGTTAACTTAGTTAACGTGGTAGTTAACGTGGGCAAAAGTCCCACCTGGCAGCCTGATCATGCCTTCTTCAAACACGTATAACATGAGCCACAAAGCTCCAAATGAGGTGATTCCAGTGGCATTGGAAAGTAGGATTCCAGAGCTTTCCAAGCATATATGGCACTACATGGTTGAAACTAAATTTGAGGGAGAAAACCTGCCCCGAAAGTGCAATGATGAACATGGTATCAGCCTGTATTTAGGCCAACTGACCTCTTCACCTTCCAAGAAGTATAACTCGAGTTGTAGAGCTCCAAATGATGCACTTCCAAAGGCATTGGAAAGTAGACATCCAGGGCTTTCCAACGATATATAATAGTATGGGGTGGACACAAAGTTTGAGCTTCAGAAACGGGAAATTGCTAGCGTTATTGGCAATCAATATTTCCAGTAACGTTGGCATATATGCCAGCGACCATGTCCACTTCAAAGGAGCATAACTTGAGCTACAGAGGTCCAATTGAGGTGATTCCAGTTGCGTTAGAAAGCTGACATTCAGAGCTTTCCAACGATATATAATACTCTATAGTGGGCATGAAATTGGAGCACAAACAAGAGGTATTTTTTAAGCCCCAAAAACACCAACTGGGCAGCAAGTGCAACGTTAGCCACAATAACTTTAGCACTAACGCCACACTTGTAGCGTTAGTTTGGCTAACTTTGGCACTAACTTTAGCACCTAGACCTCAACTTGACTCACTTCTCTCTCAAGCCCACTTCAAAGCTCAACCAAGCAAGCCCACAATTGTCAACCAATCAAGGCCACAAGAAGCATCTAGAATAGGAATTTTCATTTAATTGTAATTTGCTTTTAATTTCATTTTGTAATTTAGGAGAGCCTATATAAAGGCCTTAGTTTTTACATTGAAATCATCTTAGGCTAGATGAGGCTGGAAATTGGGGAATTGAGGGATGGAAGAGGGGTCTTCGGACTCCCTTCCCTCACACACTTTTCCTTTTCTTTCTTTGTACTTTTCATTTATGAATTTTGAAGTTTTATTTTCAGTTTTTATCTTCATTTTTACTTTTCTGCACTTGTTTTTAGTTCTTACATTTACTTTTCTTGTCATTTTACTTTTCTGCACTTTATTGCTTTCTTTACTTTTCTGTCAATTTACATTTCCTTGTTACTTATCACTCCATTATGATTCGTCTAACTAGGATAATCAATTAACCATTGATTGCTTAATCCGTTAATCTCTGTGGGATTCGACCTCACTCTATTGTGAGTTTTACTTGACGATAATTCGATACACTTGCCGAAGGGAGATTTGTTGAGAGACAAGTTTTCCGTGCATCAAGTTTATGGCGCCGTTTCCGTGATTCGGAGCAGATGTGCTATTTTGGTTTTGATAAGCATATGAAGAAGTGTTGTTGTGGGGGTGTTGAGACGTCCTCTGTGTGAATTGCTGGTGAGTTGCATTGTTGTTGGAGTTGTAACGTCTCTGGTCTTGGTTTTAATCTTGCTCACTTCCCCACCCAAAGTTTGGGTGGTTTCTACATCCAGGGTTGTAGGTCTTGGAGTATGGATCATAGCCTGAAATTTTGGACCTCAGCTCTCAGATTCGTGATTCGTTGAGGAGGGTAAAATCTTGCTAAGAATTTGTTCACCACGTCTTCCCAAGTTGTCAAGCTTTCCCTTGGGAAAGATTCCAGCCATTTGGCTGCCTTGTCCCTGAGTGATAATGGAAATAAGAGCAGTCTATAGGCGTCAGGATGAACACCATTAGACTTCACTGTGTCACATATTCTCATGAAGGTGGTTAAATGTTGATTGGGGTCTTCTTGAACACTTCCTCCAAACGAACAGTTGTTCTGAACAAGGGTGATGAGCTGTGGTTTAAGTTCAAAGTTGTTGGCATGGATTGTTGGCTTTTGGATGCTACTTCCACAATTGTCTGGGTTTGGATTGATGTAAGAGCCCAAAACTCTTCTATCCTCCCCATCATGATTTGCTCTACCTCCTCCCCCATGGTTGTGATCTTCTTCTTCATGATGGTTTTTCATGTTGTCTTCCATGTTTGTTTCAAAGAATTCCTCTTCTTCCTCAGCACCAACCACTTTTTTTCCTCTTGCCTCCCTCCTTAATCTAAGGAAGGTCCTATCAGGTTCAGAATCGAAGGAAGTTGAAGCCCCACTTCTTCTCCCTGTCATACAACCATCAAGTGCAAGCAAGAAAAGATAGGTGCAGAAAGTATTTGTGTCAGAATTACTGTTAGTTGTGGGTGATGCAATATATCAAACAGTTAGTGGGTTAGCAAACAGAATTGAAAATAACAAAGAAAAACAAAAGAGTAGAGGGGGAAGGGAAGAAGTTTAACTAAAACAAAAAGTAAATCACTCAAACAGAAAATGAAATTCACAAAATAAAAATGCTCAATCTAGTGATCTTCCAATTTAATCATTGTTGATGCACAATCAATCTCCGGCAACGACGCCATAAACTTGATGCGGGGAAAACTTGTCTCACAACAAATCTCCCTTCGGCAAGTGTACCGAATTTGTCGTCAAGTAAAAACTCACAATAAAGTGAGGTCGAATCCACAGGGATTGATTGATCAAGCAACTTTAATAAGACAATTGAATGCTTGAATGAAGAACGAAATCTTTCTAGCAGATCAAGAGAAAAGAAAGAAGAAGAAGAATGAAAACTACAATTGATCCATTGAATTACAACAGAGCTCCCTAACCCAATGAAAGGGGTTTAGTTGTTCATAGCTCTTGAAAATGAAAACAAAGATGGAGAATACATCCTAAAACTAGAAAATGCAGAGAAGATAAAATACAGAGAGTAGTTCTCCTTTTTCCAGCTTCCAGAGCTCCTTAACAATTCAAAGCTACTCATATATATATACTATTTCTCTCAGCTTCTAGTTGGCTCTTCAAGTCTTGGGCCTTTGGATCTTGAGTTTGAAGCAGTTCTTTTCTTCATTTGGGCTTGGCTTTACTTGCAGAGAAAAAGTGCTAAGTGGGCAGAGACTTCAGCTCAGGGCATTAGGGGTGTTAATATTTAATAATGTAAAATGCACAATGTATGCTTGAATCAAGGTGTAAGTGAATATCTACCCAAAACTAGCTTATTTCCTAAAGAAATACATGAAACTACCCTAAAAACAATAAAGAAAAGGTCAGTGAAACTGGCCAAGATGCCCTGGCATCAACGTCTCACTGGTACTTTATCACGTAGCCACATAATAGGAGTCTCGTACATAGAATTTAGGTTAAAGTTCGCATATGAATGGGGTGCAAACGTTGGCTGGTCTCACTGTGTATACATATAAATAAAGAACGAGATTCACCCTAGACTCAGAAGACTATCTAGAGCGGAATCCTCTTTGCGAACGTTCATCAGCGAACTACGGTAGGGTACTCATGATTCCATCTGAAGAGGGAAGGGAGAGAGAAGGGATAAGAACTGGGGAGTTCTTAGTAAGGCCGGGGATATTAGTTAAGTTCATTAATTCTGTGTCGCTTAGCAGACAAATAGCAAAATACAGAGAAACAGTAAACAGAAGATACAGATAAATAAAGAAACTAAGAAATCTGAAAGCAGAACACAACAAAGAATACAAGAAAATAAAACACAGACACAAAGAATAGAATACAAACAAAGAAATCACACATTCATACAACAATCATAACAGAGAAAATGCACAACCAAGTATGATGCATGTCTGTCCTATGCAGGCCATGAGCTCACGTGTCGGTTTACACCCTGCAGCCCGACATTACCCAGAAACTAGTCCTAGATATGGCTTTATCTCTGTAAGTGAACTTCGGCTTACAGGAATAGTCTAACCACAACACAACAACTTTCTGTACGTGAACTTCGGCCTACAGAAACGGCACCCTTGTAAGTGAACTTCGCCTTACAAAAATGGCGCCCCTGTAAGTGAACTTCGGCTTACAGGAATTACAACTCTTTGTAGGTGAACTTCGGCCTATAGGAGCAAAATCCTAAGATACACAATTGATATTCACTATAGGTGAACTTCGGCCTATAGGAATAACAACTCTCTACTTATTCTGTGAGGTCAAACACACAGCTATATAGCTTTTAACTCTTTTCCTTTCTAACATGTCTGCAAGTT
Organism: Arachis ipaensis; assembly: GCF_000816755.2. Taxonomy (NCBI): domain Eukaryota; kingdom Viridiplantae; phylum Streptophyta; class Magnoliopsida; order Fabales; family Fabaceae; genus Arachis; species Arachis ipaensis. Next base: position 89,711,102 of record NC_029785.2, read on the forward strand.
TCTAAATCCTTTTTCATTACCTAACATACATCAATACCTTCTCTTATACCTTTTCTTAGGTGTTTAATAAAGAGGATTAAGAAATTTTGGACTCAACACTGCCTTCCTGAGGCTTTTAGGAAAAACTGCCTTTTATCAATATTTTATTATTATTAATAAAATAATATTACTAATAAAATAATATTTTAATATTAAAATAATAATATTTTATTCAACTTTCAAAAATTGCATTTTGACCCCTGAACTTTTTGGAAATTGCATCTTGACCCCTTAACTTTTAATATTTACCCTTTTGCCCCTTAACTTTTCTTTAATTAACTTTCAATACCAAACTTTTTAATAATTGCATTTTGACCTCAAAATCATCATAATAAACATTTTCCCATCCTTCCAAAAACCCAAAACATTTTTCCAACAGTTCATCAGATTTTCACTTGATTTTCAGCTAGTTTTTCAATCTTTTCGGTAACCGATTTTTACCTGATTTTTACCAGACCAAAGAGCAACGTTTCAGCCATCAAATACACATCAAATAAGCATCAAATATCATGAATTTCATGTCTGGAAAGCCACGTTTTCCAGCAGCAACAATAGACACTTCAAAACCATCATAAACTTGATTTTCAAGCATTAAACAACAAGATCTCATGATCAAACCATCACACAAACACTCAAAATCAAACCTCAAGCAACAAGATCGGATTTCACACTTCAAGAACATAGCCAATCATTGATTAATTTACCATACCTTACCTCTTTTGCTGCTGCCCAAAAGTTGAACCCAAAACAAGCTTCCAAAAACACTTTTATGCATATTTTTACATCAAAAACAACTTTAGAACCATATGAATCATGAAGGCTGAAGCTTTATGATGATGAAAAGAAGGTTATTCTCACCTTAAAGCAGCTAGAAATCATATTTTCTTAGAGCTTATGGTTAGTGAACAAGAGATCCTAAGAGAAAACATGAAGAAAACATCATTAGCTTGATTTCTCCACTATGGCTGAAACTTCAAGGAGGAGGAGCAGCCATAATACCTTGATTTAATCCATGAAAAGTGACATAGAAATGAAGAGGAGGAAGAGGTGAACACTTTGGTCAGATTAGATTTTTGGTAAGGGTTTTAGTTTGAGAAAGAACGGAGGTTGAAGCTCAGGTGTTCATGGAAGTTCTTCCATTTCTCTCTCAAGAAATTTTCGAAATTTGGCTTGGCTTGGAAGAAAGGGTGACGGTAATGATGAGCCTAGGGATCCATGGGGTTAGGATAAGCATTATCTTAAAGTTTGGTGTAAAAATATCTCAAGAAATGATAATTACTGAAGCTAGATGTGTTATAACACAAGTATTTCTTACTTTCTCTTAAGGAACCTTTTCTTGGAGAGTAAGAAAGGAAACACGTGGTAGCTAACTCTGGGAGAGCCACGCATCACAGGGTGCTGACTCATCAGAGTTTAATAATAAAATATCATTCAGAAGATAATTATTAAAACTAGATACATCTGATTACACTACTAAAGGATAAGCATGAGCTTTACTAGTATAAATGACACTAGTAACATGATCATCTTGAGGATAAAAGATATTAGCATTGCTAAATTCATCTAAGAATGCCGGCATTATCGATTACCGGTAGATTTCTAGCTCTATTATTATATTACTAAAAATAGATCAACATTAATCACAGTAGAGAATATAATAATATAATATTCCAAATAAAATAATAATATATGAATATTATATTAATATAATTTTTCTCTCGAAATTTGAGACCGGCTCGTCACAATGAGACAAACCACGGAAATCAGAATTTTGAAATTCGGCCCCGAAGTGGCTCAAAAACGCAACTTTTCGCGACATGCCTACTTAGATTAGGAGAGGTTTCTGGTGCGGTCAAGCTGCTGACTCAGCAGCTTGATGACACAGCACTCGTGCAATAGAGGTGCTTATATGCACTAAAATTCCTAAAAATTCCATAAAAATTCCGTTTGATCTCAGAAAAGCGCCGTTTCTTTGAGGCTAAGCTGTTACATTCTATCCTCCTAAAAGAAAATTTTACCCTCAAAATTTTGACATGCACAAAGAAGTTGTAGAAATACCTATCATAAACAACATCATAGTGTAGTACTCACCTCAAGAGGAAGGACTGGATGCATTGGTGTTGTCAGAAGTGACGGTAAACACCCTTCCTTATTGCTGTGGTCTAGCTGGATCCCGGACAAACCTCTTTAGGCAAATCCTAGCTATGTGTCCAGGTTCTCCACAAGTAAAATAAGTGTTTGTCTCAAATCGACAAGTTTTCTTACCATGATCCTTTCCACACTTTGAGCATACCGAGATATCCTAAAATTGACCATTCCGTTGATTCCCACTTTGGCGTTGAAGCTGACCATTTACCTTAAATTTGCGACCTTGAGGGGCTAGATCTTGAATAAAGTTTCTTCGTGAGGCTTCCCTACGATTTTCTCGAGCTATTGTCACCTTCTTCGAACATTCTTCCACTAGTTTACTTTTATTTACCAGTTCAGCAAAATTTCTTATCTCTAGCAGAACAACAGAATTCATCAGTTCTTCTTGGAGTCCTCTTTCAAACTTCAGAAACTTACATTACTCAAATCTACTGGGTTCCCTTTACAAATCTTGGAAAAACGACACAAGTCATCGAACTTACGGGCGTAATCAGCAATAGTCATATCTCCTTGCGTTAGCTGCATAAGTTCCATCTCCTTAGCATCACGTGCTGCTCTCGAAAAATACTTCTTATAGAATTCGTCCCTAAAGGTATCCCAAAAAATGTCACATTCATTCTGTTGCAGCAATCGCTGTATCCCCTGCCACCAGTACTCAGCCTCTCCTTCGAGCATATAAGTAATAAACTCCACATATTGGCCTTCCGAAACATGTTGTGCCTTCAAGGACCTTTCTATGCCACGAAACCAATTATCAGCTTCAATCGCTACAATCGTACCTTTGAACTTCGGTGGATTAACTTTCAAGAAAGTAGCTAATGTCATAGGCCTATCATGGTTCATCATATCTCTTTCACCATTCTCACCGTTATAATCGTTGTTACGTTCACCATTACGTTCCCCCAAATGGTTAACTGCTCGAGTAGTAGCAGTCGTCGTTTCACGCACAGCCTCGGCCATAGCGTGAATCGCAGCAAATAGATTATCATCGTTTCGCGGTGGATTGTTAGTAGTAGTCCCTTCCCAATCGTTACGTCTTTGTGGAAGCATCCTGATTTTGTTTACACCAAACAATCAATACCAAGGTGATCAGTCTTAATACCTCAAGTTGGGCGTGAACATTATCAGAATGAAAGCACAAAGACAATCATGCAACACATATCACATGGATATCCTATAAGCATGAGACACAAAACAGAGCATGCGATAAAGCATGGTTCAGTCCATTCCCCAGGCTCTAACAAGAAAGACCGCTCTTATACCAAATTGTAACGACCCAATTTTCAGTATGTCTAGATCATACCGGAAACTGAGTGCTACCAACTTGTCTTCCTAATTATTATCTATTACTTATTATATGAGCCTGATTCATTGCTAAAGAGTTGTTATTTTGCGGGGTAATTTTTTTAAAAAAACATTTGGACTAATAAACGGAATTATTCACAATCAATTCTCAGATAATAACAGAAACAACAGTTATAAACAACCATACTTATACACATTTTAAACAGTTAACAACATTCAGTTATCTAGCCTTTATTAGAGTAAAGATCTTTAGTTAGGACACCCCTAGATATAGCTAGATAATACTATATACATATATATACATACAATATCCCAGGCCCTGACCTATTCAAGAAGTCCCTAAGCTGGCACCCAGGCTAGCCTAGACTCTATACTCACCTAGTCCTCTAAACTACTAAAGCGAGGGAAAGTATGTTCTAAGTCTTCAAAACTCGAGTCAAGTGGAACATCATCAAAAGGTGGAGCATCGTCTATTACTCCTCTGCACGATCATACGTTGTCATATGACGTCTCACTGGTACTTCATCACATAGCCACATAACAGGAGTCTCGTACATAGGATTTAGGTTAAAGTTCACATATGAATGGGGTGCAAACATTGGTTGGTCTCACAGTGTATACATATAAATAAAAAACGAGATTCACCCTAGACTCAGAAGACTATCTAGAGTGGAATCCTCTTTGCGAATGTTCATCAGCGAACTACGGTACGGTACTCATGCTTCCATCTGAAAGGGGAAGGGAGAGAGAAGGGGTTAGAACTGGGGAGTTCTTAGTAAAGCCGGGGTTATTAGCTAAGTTCATTAATTCTGTGTTGCTTAGCAGACAAATAGCATAATACAGAGAAGCAGTTAACAGAAGATACAGATAAATAAAGAAACTAAGAAATTAGAAAGCAGAACACAACAAAGAAAACAAGAAAATAAAACACAGACATAAAGAATAGAATACAAACAAAGAAATCACACATTCATACAACAATCATAACGAGAAAATGCACAACCAAGTATGATGGATGTTTGTCCTATGCAGGCCATGATCTCACGTGTCGGTTTACACCCTGCAACCTGACATTACCTAGGAACTAGTCCTAGATATGGCTTTATCTCTATAGGTGAACTTTGGCCTACAGAAATAGCACTCCTGTAAGTGAACTTCGGCTTACAGGAATAGTCTAACCACAACACAACAACTTTCTGTAGGTGAACTTCGGCCTACAGAAACGGCACCCTTGTAAGTGAACTTCGGCTTACAGAAATGGCACCCATGTAAGTGAACTTCGGCTTATAGGAATCACAACTCTCTGTAGGTGAACTTCGGCCTACAGGAGCAACACCCTAAGATACACAATTGATATTCACTGTAGGTGAACTTCGGCTTACAGGAATAACAACTCTCTACTTATTCTGTGAGGTCAAACACACAGCTATATAGCTTTTAACTATTTTCCTTTCTAACATGTCTGCAAGCTTCTAAATCCTTTTTCATTACCTGACATACCTCAATACCTTCTCTTATACCTTTTCTTAGGTGTTTAAATAAGAGCATTAAGAAATTTTGGACTCAACACTACCTTCCTGAGGCTTTAAGGAAAAATTGCCTTTTTATCAATATTTTATTATTATTAATAAAATAATAATATTTTATTCAACTATCAAAAATTACATTTTGACCCCTGAACTTTTTGGAAATTGCATCTTGACCCCTTAACTTTTAATATTTGCACTTTGGCCCCTTAACTTTTCTTTAATTAACTTTCAACTCCAAACTTTTTAATAATTACATTTTGACGTCAAAATCATCAAAATAAACATTTTCACATCCTTCCAAAAATCCAAAATATTTTTCCAAAAGTTCATCAGATTTCCACTTGATTTTCAGCTAGTTTTTCAATCTTTTCGGTAACCGATTTTTACCTGATTTTTATGAAACCAAAGAGCAATATTTCAGACATTAAATACACATCAAATAAGCATCAAATATCATGAATTTTATGGCTGGAAAGCCACGTTTTCCAGCAGCAACAATAGAAACTTCAAAACCATCATAAACTTGATTTTCAAGCATTAAACAACAAGATCTCATGATCAAACCATCACACAAACACTCAAAATCAAATCTCAAGCAACAAGATTGAATTTCACACATCAAGAACATAGCCAATCATTGATTAATTTACCAAACCTTATCTCCTTTGCTGCTGCCCAAAAGTTGAACCCAAAACAAGCTTCCAAAAGCACTTTTATGCCTATTTTAACATCAAAAATAACTTTAGAATCATATGAATCATGAAGGCTGAAGCTTCATGATGATGAAAAAAAGGTTATTCTCACCTTAAAGCAGCTAGAAATTACATTTTCTTAGAGCTTATGGTGAGTGAACAAGAGATCCTAAGAGAAAACATGAAGAAAACATCATTAGCTTGATTTCTCCACCATTGCTGAAACTTCAAGGAGGAGGAGCAGCCATTATACCTTTATTTAATCCATGAAAAGTGACATAGAAATGAAGAGGAGGAAGAGGTGAACACTTTGGTTGGATTAGATTTTTGGTAGGGGTTTTAGTTTGAGAAAGGACGGAGGTTGAAGCTCAGGTGTTCATGGAAGTTTTCATGGAAGTTCTTCCATTTCTCTCTCAAGAAATTTTCGAAATTTGGCTTGCCTTGGAAGAAAAGGTGATGGTAATGATGAGCCTAGGGATCCGTGGGGTTAGGATAAGCATTATCCTAAAGTTTGGTGTAAAAATATCTCAAGAAAGGATAAATACTGAAGCTAGATGTGTTAGAACACAAGTATTTCTTACTTTCTCTTAAGGAACCTTTTCTTGGAGAGCAAGAAAGGAAACACGTGGTAGCTAACTCTGGGAGAGCCACGCGTCATAGGGTGCTGACTCATCAGAGTTTAATAATAAAATATCATTCAGAAGATAATTATTAAAACTAGATACATCATATTACACTACTACAGGATAAGCATGAGCTTTACTAGTATAAATGACACTAGTAACATGATATTCTTGAGGATAAAAGATATATGATGAAGCATTAGCATTGCTAAGTTCATCTAAGAATGCCGGTATTATCGATTACCGGTAGATTTCTAGCTCAGTTATTATATTACTAAACATAGATCAACATTAATCACAGTAGAGAATATAATAATATAATAATCTAAATAAAATAATAATATATGAATATTATATTAATATAATTTTTCTCTCAAAATTCGGGACTGGCTCGTCACAATGAGACTAACCACGAAAATCAGAATTTTGAAATTCGGCCCCAAAGTAACTCAAAAACGCAACTTTTCGTGACATGCTTACTTAGATTAGGAGAGTTGTCTGGTGCAATCAAGCTGGTGAGTCAGCAGCTTGATGACACAGCACCTGTGCAACAGAGGTGCTTATATGCACTAAAATTTTTAAAAATTTCATAAAAATTCTGTTTGATCTCGAAAAAGCACCGTTTCTTCGAGGCTAGGCCGTTACAGTGACAATAAAGGAGTGGGAGTGAGGGTTAGAGTGATGGAGATGGTGGGCATTTAGGATTAAGGTTTTTCTTAGGGTTAAAATTGGAAAAAAATTGACTAACTGTTGACTGGTAAAAATTTGACAGTAAGAATAAAATTAAAACTATTTCAAACGTTAGGGATAAAATTGAATTAAACTAACATTACAGGTAATTTTAAAAATTTTTAAAAATGTTAGAGACAAAAAGCATATTTTACCTTTTCTTTTCTGAAATACAAGAGGCAAAAATGAGATTGAGTTTATTGCTTCCTTGATGACATTTGATATGTATTCTTCCAAATATCAATTGTACATGTAAAGAAGATTTATGGAGAGTATGCTTGATAGACCTTTTCTCCCCAAAGATCTATTGTATTTGTTAATAATTAGAAAAGTAGGAAGTGAAATGGAAGATCGTCACATGAAAATAATTATTTACAAATTTTTTGATATAAACTTTACATGTTTTATTATTATTATTATTCCAGGATTGCTACATATCTAAATATTTTTTCATCAAAGTTTATTTAAGTTGCAGATCCAACATCAACAAAAATCACTCTCATTAAAAGAGCGTAATTACACACGCATCTTCTTTTTCTTCTCACGCTCATTTACGCATGGAGCATTCTTCTTTTCCTTATGCTCGTTTATGCACGGGGTGTCTTCTTCGCCTTCCTCCTCCTCCTTTTTTTCACATTCCTTCTTCTTCACATGTTTTCTCCTTATCGTTATTCTTTTGTTGTTGCTACTGTATTTTTTTTTCCTTCTTATCTCCCTAGTGAAGAAGCATTAAAAGGTGAGGAAGAAGAGTTTTGAATTGTGCAGAACAGAAATGAAACAAAATTATATTCAAAATGAACCGAAATTATATTTAGAATGAACCGAAATAATATTCAAAATGAACCAAAAATTAATTTCAGGATGTAAACTCGTTTCAAAACAAAATGCACCTTATTTAAATTCAGAATGAACCGAAATTACTTAATGATTGCGACACACAAACTTAATTCAAAAACAAACACAAATAAAATTGAATTATGAACTAAAACACATCCAAATTCATAAAGTAATTTTGCAGCATTATCTGTTTCTTCTTCTTTGTTTGATTAGATGAACAAAACAAGAAAAAAAAGAACATGATGAGAAGTTTTGAGGAATTTTTTTTCTTGTTTCTTCTTTTTTTGTTTGATTTTTCTTCTTTTTTCTTGGTTTTATTCCTCTCAAGATCGTGAAACAAGAAGAATCATAACAAAATAATTCACTCAGAAATTAACTAAAATTATATTCAGAAATGAACTGAAATTATATTCAGAATGAACCGAAAATTAAATTCATAATGTAAACTCGTTTCAAAACAAGAACAGACCAAGTGCATCTTATTTAAATGCAGGATGAACCGAAATTATTTAATGATTGCGACACATAAACTCAATTTGAAAACAAACACACAAACAAAAATTGAATTATGAACAAAAAATGAGAAAAGAATTAGAAAGAGGAGGAGGAGGTGGTGGTGATGGTGGTGACGATGATAACGAAAGTGAAATATAATAAAAAATTGATGAAAAGAAGAAGAAGACGTAGCATTAGGGGTGAAGAAGAAGAAGCGCGGATGGAAAATAAAACGGAAAAAAAATGCGTGACTCTAAATAACTTGGATAAACTTGGATGCTAAAATTACTTAGATGTGGAGAATAATTCTTATTATTTATCTCAATAGTCCTACTACTTTTTAGAAGATCATCTTATATCACTTTTTGTTTAAAGATTTGGATTACTATGAACGTAATTATAAGCATAGTAGTAAATGTAGCTGATATCATCTTAGCTCTTCAGGATTCTCAGATTGCTAATATTGCTCTTCTTGGCATTTGGCAAGTTGGTTTGGCAAATCCTTCATCATCATGACAAGCGTTGGGTACAAATATTTAAAGAACCGTAACATCTTTGAGGCAAAGCAGGGACTACCAGGGAGTGCTTCATCCTCTGTTTGAAAGTAAAGCAGCTGAGATTTTAAGGAAAATTTTGATTTGGGACGTGGGTTCTTTATCAAATTCATTTTGTCAGTGTTGTCTTCAACGTGCAGAAACTTTGCTGCATAGCCTGCATTGATTACGTGATTGTCCTAAAGTAAGAGATGTTTGGGAGCTTCATGGTTTTGATAGTGTGGCCTTCTATGCAAAGCAAATTTCCATCGTTGGCTCTAGGACAACACTGCCAGAAGGAACTCAGTAAGGTTTGTGGCCGGTTTATGGAGTCTCTGGCAGAATAGGAATGATTCAACTTTTAAAAATGGGATCAGCTCTGCATTAGAGACAGCGTATAGAGCTCTACATTAGCTTTCGAAGGTGGTAGTGTTCTAATTGAGTGTGAGACAGATTCGGCAGAAGCATATTTCTTGGTAAATCATTGGAAGCTCCCTGAAGGACATGCGGACCTTGATGTGCTTCCAAGAATTTTCGAGCTGGTCAATGAGGTTCAATTTGATTCAAAGGGAGACAAACATGGCCGCTGACTGGTTGGCAAGGCAGGGAGCTCAGTGGGAAACAATTTCTTCTCTATTGCTTGCACCCCCAGAGCAGACTTTGCAGCGTAATGTAGCTTAGAGTCTTTTCCTTTTTCTTCTTTTATGTTTTTCATTCTTAGTTCTAGCACCAAAAAAGAAAATTAATTAAATGATGGAAATAAAGAGAATCAAAAGTCACATATCACAAGAGAGCTAACTTGTAACCCCCTAATTACCCTAAACCTTACCTCGCGCCATAAAGCAAAGGTTAATCAGAGATTATGACAGTTCTAAAGCTCATACGTATAATATATAAAAGAAATAATATAATCTAAAAGCCCGATGAAAGATATAGCTCAAAACCAGGATTTCAAAAGCGCAAAATGTACTAATGAAGCTACTATCTTAAGGCACAAGAAACAGATAAGATACAACAAAATATAAGTATATAATATCATAGAAAACTAGTCTCGACTCGCGGAGTTTAAGCCGGCTAGCCATATACAGATATACAGAACTATACAGAAACCTGACAGTTGAAAAAACAGCTTATACAAGTTTGTTCTCTCAAATACAAGCCTCTAGGCTAAACAAAATACAAAAGAGAGATGTATAAACAAGATAAACCAAAAAGACTCCAAATCAATCCAAGATCCTCCGCTTCTGTCACCATCCAAAACAATTCACCGAGGTGGGTTGCTGATGAACAGACTTTTGTGTGGTTTAGAATTCACAAATAAAATCTCGTTGCAATATAGTTTCTAAACCAACAATAGTCCTTTCATACAAAAATTTGTTTGTCACAAGTACAAACCCCTAAAATCTATAAACCAAAGTATGGAACCTCGGATCGTTCTCCCTATGAATTACAATGAAGTGTCTTGTTATTGGTTACGAGGTATTTTGGGGTTTTTTGATAAGAAACATGAAAAGTAATTGGAAATGAAATTCAAATAACAAAAAGGCCTTGGCAAGGTTTGGTACCAATCTAAATATCAAAATGAAGTTCAAGTAGACTTGCAAGAAGAATGCTCATGAAAGCCGGGAATCAAGGAATTGAGCATCGAACCCTCACCGGAAGTGTTTGCACTCTAGTCGCTCAAGTGTGTAGGGTCGATTCTCTCAATTCTTCCCTAATCATGCTTTCTAAGATTTGTTTTTCTTATAACAATCAACATATATTTCATGCATGCATACAAGTATCATGAGGTCTTTTCATAGGTTGTAATGGGGCTAGGGACAAGGTAGGATGCATATATGGTTAAGTGAGCTTAAAATTTGAATCTTTGATAAGCTTAAACTTCCCACCTAACCTATGACATCCTATACAATTTTAAAGCTAACCTAACTACCTATTTTTACCACTTTTTCACATACTCATGTACTCCTTTTCATTTCACAACACTTATGCATTGACCCTTATTGAGCTTTGCTTTGGGGCATTTTGTCCCTTTTTATTTCTTTCTTTTTCTTTATTTCTTTCTTTTTTCTATTTTTTTTCTTTTCCATATTGTTTTTTTTTTCCTTTTTTCTCATTTTTTTTATATACAAGATCATCAATGCATAAGGTTTTACATTCATTACACATGAGCATGTACCCAATTCCCAATATTTACAATAGAAATACAAAACTACCCTTTTATTCCCCCAATGTCCCAAGATTCCCACACTTGAATGATACACACACTCTAGCCTAAGCTAATCAAAGATCCAAATAAGAACTTTTATTGTTTTTCGCTTTAAGGCTTGTAATGTGCTAAAATTATGAACAAAGTGGGTTAATCGTAAGCTCAAATTGGCTAACAATGGGAGATAAAAGGTAAGGCTATTTGGGTAAGTGAGCTAAATGAAATGATGGCCTCAATCATATAAATGCATGAATACACAAAATAATGGACATAAAAAAATCAAACAAATCAAATTTACAATCATAGAAAGAGAATAATGCACACAAGAAGGTAAATAAGTGGTTATAAGATGTAACCACACCATTAGGCTCAAATCTCACAAGCTTGTGTTCTTAGCTCAAAAACTATGTTCCAAAATAAATTCTTTCAAGCAAGTTCAACAAAAAGTTTTTAAATTGGTAGGTTGCCCTAAAAACAATTTCTTGGAAAAGAAATCATCACCCTAACCAAGTAGTCCTAATAAGAAAGAAGTAGCAAAAATATGTACAAATTCTAACTAACATGCAACCTATCATGCAATGCAATAACTAATCTATCAAAGAAAACTAAGAATTGGTGTTGAAAAGGAAATTATTACCCATGGAGATCGGTCGGACGACCTCCCCACACTTGAAGATTGCACCGTCCTCGGTGCATGCAAAGAAGAGCAAGGTGGATGGGTTGCTACAATTTATGAGCTTCTCCGAAAGGTTGTGCGGATGACTTGTTCGTTGCCCCATCTTGAAGCTTTTCCTTTTCCTCCTTTCTTGGTGGCCAACCTAAAAGGAGAGAAAAAGAAAGAAAATTAAGCCTACAACAAAGATATCAAAACAAATAGAGCATAGGCGAGGGTTAATGCCAAATAAGAGTACGGTTCTCACTACATGTTAGCTACGCATGTAAGTGAGAAAGCAATATAAGCTAATGGCATATTAACTAATACTTGATGCAAGAGTAAAGTCAAAGCATGAAGAGCATATTGAGCATCAAGATCAAATAAGAAAAAGTGGGTCATAAAAGACATAAAAGATGAAGCATTGATTTAAAAGTTTTCATCACCCATCAATATCAAACAAGTCAAGAGGCACCAAAATAATGCAAGAAGTTCTCAGCGATTGAATAGAAAAATTCAACACCATTATTAAAATAAGAAACTTAAAGAGAGAAAATTAGAACAAGCTATAAAATCAAAATTAAAATGCAATGAATGAAAGTAAGCAAATGAAATAAAAGAAAATGGAAGAAAAGAAATAAAAAAATTTTATTTATTTATTTATTTATTTATTTATTTATTTTTATTTATTTATTTTTTTTATTAATAAAAATATTTTTATTTCAAAAGAGAGTATGCGCGCATGGCGCGCGCGTCAATGGCTTTCTTTTTTTTTTCGAGAGTGACGCGTATGCGTCATGTACGCATACGCGTCAGTGGTTTTGTGCCAAAGGCACAATGCGCGCGCAGCGTTCGCACAACTCTCGGGTTTTTGGCTTGGGGGTAGAATTTCTCAATCCACGCGTGCGCGCGGATTGGTGAAAATGCTTAATGCACGCGTACGCGCGCAGTGCGCGTACGCGCGCATGGCGTTTTTTTGTTTAGAAGCATAGAAATAGAATTTGACACTCTCCTAACCTATAAACACTCTAAAGCAACCAAAATTCAAATTTAACAAAAATCTTTAAGTTTTTGAAAAATTTTCAAAGTCAAAACAAACACAACTTGCACTTCAAGTAACCTACTTTAACAACAATCTAAACCAATCAAAACACACTATAACAACCTATCAATCAAAACAAAATGTATAAGAGTATATTAAAGAAGAAAACTACCTATGATGGCAACTCAAATCACTTATCAGGTAGACATACAAGAGAATGGAAAGAGTTTACCATGGTGGGGTGTCTCCCACCTAGCACTTTTATTTATTGTCCTTAAGTTGGACTTATGGGGAGCTTCTTATCAAGGAGGCTTGTGCTTGAAGCTATCTTTGAACATCCATCAATGCTTGAATCTCCAATAAGCTCCATTCTTCAAAGTTAATATCTTCAAGCTTTGATGGATTTCTTCACAAACCATGAGCTCCCAAATTTGATTTTCCTTGTGCGATCTGGGATCCCACACTTTGTTTTGACACCCGTCCTTGAGTTGGTCATCAATATTCCATCCGGGTGGCATGACCTTAGAATTCTTATAGAAGGTTCCAAACAACTTCCTAGACCCATGCAATTTGGTTCTCCACCAATCATTACTATACAACTTTGAGCATGCAACCATCATGAACTTAGAACGATGTTTCCAACCACTACACAACTCTCTTCTACTTTTAACTCCACAAAGAGCTCTAAGTTGACCATCATTTTCAATCAAACCATATTCAAGTGAGAAAGTGAAGCTTAGGGATAAGAATTTTACCCACTTGAATGTTGTGTTGGATGGTGACTTGGGGAGGGAAACCTCCCCACACTTAGACAACGCGAGGTCTACTTCTTTAGGCTCTTCTTTAGTTACTTCCACCTCTTCGCAAGCTTCTTCAATTTCAACCTTTTTCCTTTTATCACTTGGCTTGGTGTTGTCTTCAAGAACTTCAATTTCTTGCCCAATGAGAGGTGATTCAATTTTGGATAGGAATTCATTGATAAATGAATTCATCTCTTGATCAACCTCTTCATATTCTTCAATTTCGATATACACCAATTCAACTTTTTTCTCCTTGGTAGCTTTCTTCCGATTCGCTCTCTTTCTCATTGCTCACCAAGGGTATGGGAGGTTGTGCACATTCTTCTATAATTTCAACTTCATGTCCAATAGGAGAGGATTCCATTGTAGAGAGAAATTCATCCATGATTGAATCCATCTCTTGATAAACCCCTTCCAAGTCTCCAACTATGATATGCCTTGGAGGTTGCGCACCCTCATCAACATCAATATCAAGCTTCTTGGAAGAGTGCTCCTTGATGCTACATTCCCATGGACTTTCAACATCTCCTAAATCTTCAACCACTTCTTCTTTTTCTTCAATAACCATAGGCTTCTCCAATTTTTCTAACACAAAGTGGCATCCCTCATCACCCACCGGGGTTTCCAATCTCTCCTTCATGCTATGGTCTTCAATTGATTCTTCACATGTGGCCATGGAAGCACCTTGAGTGTTCAAGCATTGGTAGGCTAAAGTATGCACTACCTTGGTCAAGTTAGTTACAAACTCTAAAGTGTTCCTTTGCATATCCGCTTGTCCTTGAAGTAGCAAGGTGAGAGAATCATCTATTGGGTCTTGGGGTGGATGAGAGGGTTCATCATTTTGGAGAGAGGGTTCATAGTAGGAAGGTGGTTCTTCTTGGTAAGGGTATGGAGATGGTGTGCATTGAGATGGTTCTTCATAGTAGTCATGATAAGGTTGTGGTGGTTCCAAAGGTTCTTGCTCATAATGGTCATGAGAATATGGTATGGGTGATTGGTCATATGATGGATATGGATCATAGGAAAGTGTTTGGTATGGAGAGGCTTGTGATAATGCTTGAGGTTCATGTTGAGGATAAGAGTTATAGGCATATGATGGTGGTAGTTGATTATCACAAAAGGTTTCACCATAGCCATTGAATTGACATACATTAGGATGGAAATTATACCTATACGCATCCGGAGGTTGTTGCCAATAGGAATGATTAATTCCTTGAGGCTCCTTCCATCTTGAAGTGTTCCATCCATAATGAGTGTCATCATTGAAGTTCACATTTCCTACAACACAATTAGAACCAAGCTCATCGCCAAAGTGAGAATTCATGATAGCAAGAGGAAATAAGAAACTAAAGCTAATAAGAAATAATCAAACAAAATCCTAAAACTAGCAAAAACTAACAAGCAATTCAAAAATCAAGCTATTCACAATATTCACATATATACAATAACCAATAACACAACACCATTCCAACTCCCCGGCAACAGCGCCATTTTGATGAACAGACTTTTGTGTGGTTTAGAATTCACAAATGAAATCTCGTTGCAAAATAGTTTCTAAACCAACAATAGTCTATTCATACAAAAATTTATTTGTCACAAGTACAAACCCCTAAAATCTATAAACTGAAATATGGAACCTCGGGTCGTTCTCCCTAGGAATTACAATGAAGTATCTTGTTATTGGTTATGAGGTATTTTGGGGTTTTTTGATAAGAAACATGAAAAGTAAATGGAAATGAAATTCAAATAACAAAAAGGCCTTGGCAAGGTTTGATGGTCAAGGATCTCTATCCTAATCACTAACCACAACATGAGAATTGGCAAGGATCAACCCCATTAAGTCAACCTCTAACTAATAAAGGAAAGTCAAATGAGCTATGTCAATCCAAGTCCATAAGTCCTAGTTCTACACCAAATCAATTAGTGAGATCTAGAGTTAATGGCTCCCAATCGTCAATCACTTGGACATTAGTAACTCAAGAGTTCCTAAGTTACCTTCCCAAGCCAAGAGCACTAAAATTCTACTCTAAAATCCAACTAAGCATTTTATCAAATACTTAGAAGGCATAAAAGGAAAGCATAGTAAAATTGCAAGGAATGTAAATCTACACTAAAATCCAACCAAGCATTTCACCAAACACTTGGAAGGCATAAAAGGAAAACATAGTAAAATAGCAAGGAAAGTAAATCTACACTACTCAATTGCAAGGAATTAAACAACAACAAATCAAATCAACAATAAAGGAACATGAATCATAAATTGCATTAAAGGAAAATGGAAGAACAAAAGTGCATCAACATAAAAGTAAATAATTACAAGAATTAAATGCTAAAGTAGAGAGAAGAGATGTAGAAGAAGAAGAATTGCAAAAGAAAAAATAAATCAAAGCATGAAATTAACCTAGATCTAAGAATTCCTAATCTAAATCTAACCTACTCCTAATTCTAGAGAGAAGTGAAAGCTTCTCTCTCTAGAAACTAACTAAAGCATGATAAAACTAAAATAAAACTAAACTAATGACTAGATGTCTCATTCCCCTTCAAACCTTGGGTCAAATAGCATAAGAAATAAGTTGGATTGGGCCCACAAGGCTTTAGAATTCGCTGGCCACTAATTGCTTTAAGTGGATCATATGGCAGCAACAACGTGTGCGTGTACAGTGCGTATTCGCGTCAGCATACGTGTAGCATCTGTGGCAAATCTTATAGAGTTTCGAAGCCCCGGATGTTAGCTTTCCAACGCAACTAGAACCGCATCATTTGGACCTCTGTAGCTCAAGTTATGGTCGATTAAGTGCGAAGAGGTCGGCTTGACAGCTTTTGCGATTCCTTCATTTCTTCATGAGTTCTCCATTTTTACATGCTTTTCCTTCATTCCCTTGATCCAATCTTTGCCTCCTAAATCTGAAATCACTTATCAAATATATCAAGGCATCTAATGGAATCAAGGTGAATTAAATTTAGATATTTTGAGTCCTAAAAAGCATGTTTTCACTCTTAAGCACAATTAAAGGAGAAGTTATAAAACCATGCTATTCAATTGGATAAATAGGAGAAAGGTTGACAAAACCCTCTAAATTCAACACAAGATAAACCCTAAATATGGGGTTTATCAGTTGCGACCTGCATTTGAAAAACACAACAAATATATAGTATGAGAACGGGAGGTTCTCAGTATCGTAACAGTGCCCAGTGATATAGGATATAAGACCCCGGGACACCGAAGGCAATCCTAAGCTCCATATCCATCACAATGTTTCATCTTAAAGCATACTAAAAACCATAAAGCATATATACATAAATCTTATCTTGACTTAAAACCTTAATAGCATATAGAAGGAAATCTATCTTAGGGGATTGCTAACTAAACTATTCACCGCTGTCCCACAGCCTTCGCCATCCTACTCTCCGTGCGATCCCATCGCCACTGCCTACCTAACCTCCTCAAAGTCCATACAAACACAGATAATACAAGCAAGTAAAACACAGGTAATCTTCAAATATATAACAGGTAATTCAAGAAGCAAGTAAGCATATTATACATTTAGGCAAACTCAAGTAATCAAAGCAAACAAGCACATAAGAAGTGCATATGATGAATGTCTATCCTATTGGCTCGTGATATCACTTGTTGGTCCATAAATGCCAACCCAACACATCCTCCTGGATGTAGCCTTTTCTACCACGCCAGGAATATAGTGCCCTGCACACTCATGCAGCAGCTCTTCTGCTATGCCAGGGATATAGTACCCAGCACACTCATGCAGCAGCTCTTCTGCTACGCCAGGGATATAGTGCCTTGCACACTCATGTAGTATGGAGTCTACTACGCTGGGGATATAGGTCCCACACACTTCCTGCAGCAGAGAAAGAACCAACCACAACAAATCATGCAGCAGAATAATCTGCCACGTCGGAGATATAGGCCCCGCACACTCTCAACATTCAACAAGTCATGCGACAGAAACATCTGCCACGCCAGAGATATAGGCTCCACACACTCTCATATAATCCAATCATTTCCTCATCGTCAAATCATCACCAGACATTACCATTTCTCATCTCAAATCACTTTCAGTTATCAATTCTCAATACTCATCAATATCATCATTTCTCTACGAGTCCTCGACTCATCTCAACCATCCTCAATTCATGATTTCCATTCCGAACTCATAGTTCCTCAGTTCTCATCTCATATACCAATCCTTCTTAAATCTCCACCCAACCCATTCTCAGCACACCAGAAACCTAGGCCTCCGTTCTCTAATTTATCATTAAATCATCTACTAGAACCCTTAGGTTATATCCCATGTTCTAATACTCAAAACTAGGCCCAAAAGTCCTAGAATGGTGTTATAGAAACTTACAACCTTGTTGGGAAGGAAGAATAGTTGAAAAACAAACAAAATTTGAGAAACAGGGGGTGTGCGGCCGCACAGGGGTGTGTGCGTGCGCACGCCCAGGAAGTTTTAAGATATGTGCGTACGCACAGGGGTGTGTGTATGCACAGGTGACAAAATTTTCAGAATCTGTTCACCCGCACGACCTGTGCCAGTGCCCCCAACAGACTGACCTTCCCGACGTGCGCGTCCGCACAGGTTGAAGTTTTTCCTTGGATATGTGCGCGCACAAGCTGTGCTAGCGCTGCGAACAGAACGCACTTCCCTGCCTGTGCGTGCACACAGGTGTGTGCGTCCGCACAGGTCAAAATTTTCGCAGGGTATGCGTCCGCACAAGGATGTGCGCCCGCACATATCAGAAATCATGAAATTCTGCAACATTGCAGAATTTCAGATTTTTAACACCAACTTTGAATGATCATAGCTTTCTCTACAAAATTCTAATTTTCACAAACTTTATATCGATTTAAAGGGTTTTAAAAGATCTTTAATTCTAAATAAATTTCAATCAGTTTCGAAAACCGAGGCAAAAGTTATGATCGAACAAAGTTTACCAAAAACTCAATTTTACCAAACTTCACCATTTATACAATTTCTTACCATACACATTCTAAATCATACCAAACCACTTAAAGTCACTCCAAAATCCATTTTTCACCAAAAATAACCCTCTTGGGTCACAAACCACAATTTATACCAATCTCTCATCATACCTCATCATTATCAACATCAATATCATCATATCACAATTATCAATAGCTTTCCACCAACACACTCACCATTCATCATTATATCAACATCAATTTTCTATCATCAAACTCATTCATGCTTCTAAGCCATAAACAACAATAGTCATTCACCCCAATTTATCATACATCGTAATCTCAATATCTTTATTTCTCAACATAACCATATTAATTCAACATACAACATCAACTAACCATCATCAACATCCACATAAATTCAATCCTATCCTATGGGTCACTAGCCTAAATGTCCATAAATATTATATACTACATAGAGAAAACCGAAACCATACCTTGACCGATTTCCAAAATGTCCTTTACCCACAACGAGCACTACAAAGATCACCAACAAGCTTTCCAACACAATCCAAGCTTCCAATCAATCACCAACAAGCTCCAAACTCACATCAAACAAGCTATATACACACCAAACATCACTAATCAAACTAGGGCTCAACATAAACATAATCTAATGAAGGTTTCAAGAGTTCTTACCTTGCCCAACAGTTTTGAAAGCCAAAACCACTAACAATCAAGTGCTAGAGTGTACCTAAAACACCCAAGACACAAGATTTCACTCAAAACCAAACCCTAAAACTCGAAATTCTCAAAGGCACGAAAACTGGGCAAGGAAACTCGAGAAAATTACCACAATTATTAGATAGAAAGGACGGGCTCAGCAAGAGTTTCGCGTAGCCACTGACGGCACACGAATTAGAGCACCGTAGCTCAAGATATCGCAGATTGAATGGAGAAGTGAATAGTGCTCTTCTCTCTTCTCCTCTCTTCTTTGCAGCTGGTGTGTGTGAGTTTATGGGTGAAGGGTTCATTAATGAACCCTTATATATGTTGGACATGTGCCCAACTTGGGCCCGGTCCAACTCGTTAGCGTTTTTAGCCCGTTTGGCCCAACTTCGAGTCAAACCTTTATAATTAACGCCCGGTTTTCCATTTCTAATGTTTTTCTAAGGTTTTCAACTGTTTTCACTTTTTCTCGCGCAGCACCGGGCAGGCTTGAACCAGTTCAACTGGTTCAATTGCCAGTTCATGATTTTTCACAGTTTTTCATAGAAAATACATTTTCTGACTCAGAAAGATCCACTGAGTCCAAAAATCTCCTTTAAATCCTCAAATTCTCTCTCTAACTTTTCGGAATCTAATTTGGGGCAATATAATCACTTGATTAACCAGTTGATTAATTGCGGTTCTTACATAACTCACCGAAACAAGAAGAATTGATTTCAAGATTGAATGGTATCTTTTATTTCAAAACTTAGAAAGTTCTCTGTCCTAACTACAATTTATGTTTCTAAAGAACAAAATTATTAAAGGCTCTTTAGAAATTAACATATCTTTTCTTTTCTTTTCTATATTGTTAATGGGGTCGATTAAAAGTTTACATCAACTTCTTTCAAAATCAATTGGTTAAACCTTTTTCTTTACAGAACACTTTAAAACTACGCAACTATACAACAAAATGCCATGTTAGACACCTATAAAATAAAATTGACAACAATAAAAAGATAAAAGTAACCACGACAATAATAAACATCCTTTTTTCACTATTTATCAACAATAATGCCTATTCTATCTATTTCTACCTTTTCTGTATACCAAAACTTAAAATCAGAGATGTCTAATTCATTGGCCTTTATTCTCACATACTTCATTCCTTGCAACCACATAATGTTAATTTCTCTTTATTCTGCTTAAATAAAATTTCAAGCAAGAGTGTTTGTATTTTATGTCCCAAATTGCAACTTACAACTAAATTATTATCTTCCATTCACAAAAACGCAGAAACCTTTTCTCATTTTACTCTACACGCGAAATAATGATGCAAAGGAAGATTATTTATTGTGCACGATTTTGCAAGTTGTGTCTCACCATACAAATTATCCATACGATTTTTTCTTCCTTTAGAGACTATGCTACATTATACAACTTCATCTTAGTTTTCAATTTATTAAATAAAAACGTACTTGACATTTAACCTTGTTTGTTAAATTTTTATATCTTCTCAAATTATTTTGTTATTTTAATATTTTCAAATTGTTTGTTAGATACCATTATTTTTATTAGCCTTGCTATACATACAATTTTTTTGGCAAACAAATCTAAATAAGTTAACCCTAACCCAATAAAACCGACTTACATAACGCGTGTTAGAATATAATTAGGATCAATTAGGGTCAGTTAGTATTATTTAGTATATCTGAATATTTATTATAGGACATTACGTCTTTATTATTACGATTCTCTTAGTACCTATAAATACCCTTTTATATTGTATCATTCCAGACAACTTGAATAGACAACTTGAATACTCACAAATATTTTTTCCTATTGCTCCCTCTCCCCTTTCTAACATGGTATCAGAGCCATGGTATCCTCCTTGAAGATGATAGGTTATTTTCCTTGCGGTAAAATTACCGTAGTTTTTGCACTTTTTTTTATGCCATTTTTCCTTAGCTTTTGTCACTCCTTTGATACTTTTTCACCTCACCGACTAGCTTATTCTCGTTGTCTTCTGTTTTTCTGAGTTGAACGATCAAACACCATTCTCATTCGCTGCTTACCTATTCTCATGAAGAAATCATATAGTTTTCACTCTCTTTCGGCAGTTTTATCTGCGTTCTCTCGTGGCAGTTCCATCTGCATTCTCTCGTGGAAGTTCCATCTGCGTTCTCTCGTGGCAGTTCCGTTTGTGTTCTCTCGTGGCAGTTTCATCTGTGTTTTCCGTCTGCGTTTCGTCTGTATTTCCTTGTGGCAGTTCCGTCTGCATTTCTTTCCAGTAGTTCTGTCTGTACTTCCTTCAGAGAGCAGCAGTTGCGTCTCCGATTCCTTTAGACAAGCGGCAGTTGCGTCTGTGCTTCCTTCAAAGAAGCAGCAGTTCCGTCTACGCTTCCTTCAGACTAGCGGCAGTTCCATCTGTGCTTCCTTCAGACAAGCAGCAGTTCCATCTGCGCTTTCTTCCGGCAGTTCCGTTTGCACCCGTTTTATTAGTTTATGCAGTTTTTTTTCTCTTTATTTCGTTGTTTTAAATAAATTTCAAACTCATGTTGTTACTTGAGTTTGAGGGGGGATGCTAGAATATAATTAGGATCAGTTAGGATCAATTAGTATTATTTAGTATATTTGAATATTTATTATAGGAGATTACGTCTTTATTATTACGATTCTCTTAGTACCTATAAATACCCTTTTATATTGTATCATTCCAGACAACTTGAATAGACAACTTAAATACTCAAATATTTTTCCTATTGCTCCCTCTCCCCTTTCTAACAACGCGAGCGTAAAATTACGCCATTCTTCCTCCAACGTTTCCATCCGGCGTTCCTCCTCCTCCTCCTCTTCCTCCTCTTCCTCCTTCTTATTCTTCTTCTTTGCACTCCTCCTTCTTTTTCATTGTGTTCCTTCTTCTTCCTCTTCGTCGTACTTTTTATTGCTACTGTTGTTGCTGTATTTTTTGCCTCCTCCTCTTTCTATTGATTTTGCAATATTATGTATGTTTTTTTTCTTTGTTTAATCTTTCCTCCCAAGAAAAATTATGAGAAAATAATATAAGAAGATGAAGAAGAAGAAGTAGTAGAAGATGAGGAGAAGGAAGAGGAAGAGTTTTATATTATGCAGAACTTATCCGTACAAATACATCCAAAATTCTTAACAATACTCATCAATATCTTAGTTTTACAATGAAATTTGCTACAAATACACAAAAATATTTTTTTAATGCTGCATTTTTTCTTCTTTTTTTTCCTTATTTCTTTCTTTTTTTAGTTAAATGAATATAGGTTCATCATAATTTTGCAGCATTATGTGTTTCTTCTTCTTCTTTGTTTGATTTTTTTTTATTCTTGTTAAGAAAGTAAAACAAGAAGAAACTTAAAAAGGTAAAACAAGAAGGAAAAGGTGAATAAGAAAAAAATGAAGAAGTTGATGATGATGATGGAAAAGAAGAAGAAGAATACACCGAAAATTCTTAACAATACACATAAATATCTTAGTTTTACATCGAAATTTGCTACAAATACACAAAAATATTTTCTTTAATGCTGCATTTTTTCTTCTTTTTTTTCTTATTTCTTTCTTTTTTTAGTTGAATGAATGTAGATTCATCCTCTTCCAAGTAATTATTATGTGTTTCTTCTTCTTCTTTGTTTAATTTTTTTTGTTTTTATTCTTATTAAAAGAGTAAAACAAGAAGAAACTTGAGAAGGTAAAATAGGAAGAAAAACATTAATAAGAAAAAAAAGAAGATGATGATGCTGATGAAATAAAAGAAGAAGAAGAAGCGGCAGAAGATGATGAGGAAGAAGATGAAGAGTTTTGAATTATGCAGAATTTATCAGTACAAATACATCAAAAATTCTTAATAATACACAAAGATGTCTTAGTTTTATACCGAAATTTGCTGCAAATACACAAATTTATTTTCTTTAATGCTGCATTTTTTTCTTTTTTTATTTCTTTTTTTCTTTTAGTTAAATGAATGTAGATTCATCCTCTTCTAAGTAATTTTGTAGCATTATGTGTTTTTTCTTCTTCTTTGTTTGATTTTTTTGTTTTTATTCTTGTTAATAGAGTAAAACAAAAAGAAACATTAGAAGATAAAACAAGAAGAAAAAAATGAATATGAAAAAAAAAAGATGAGATGATGATGATGATGAAAAAGAAGAAGATGAGGAGGAGATAGAAGAAGAATTTTAAATTATACAGAACTTATTAGTACAAATATACCAAAACTTCTTAAAAATACACATAAATATCTTAGTTTTATACCGAAATTTGCTACAAATACACAAAAATATTTCTTTAATGCTATATTTTTTTTCTTTCTTTTAGTTGAATGAATGTAAGTTCATCTTATTCCAAGTAATTTTGCAGGATTATGTGTTTCTTCTTCTTCTTTATTTTTTTTTTTTTTTTGTTTTTATTCTTATTAAAAAAGTAAAACAAGAAAAAATTTGAGAAGGTAAAATAAAAAGAAAAAGATGAATAAGAAAAAAAAGATGATAATAATGAAAAAGAAGAAGCAGCAAAAAATGAGGAAAATGAAGAGGAAGGGTTTTGAATTATGCAGAACTTATCAGTACAAATACATCAAAATTTCTTAACAATACACAAAATGTCTTAGTTTTACATAGAAATTTGTTATAAATACACAGAAATATTTTTTTTAATGCTGCATCTTTTTCTTTTTCTTTTTTCTTATTTCTTTCTTTCTTTAGTTGAATGAATATATGTTCATTTTCTTTCAAATAATTTTGTAGCATTATGTGTTTCTTCTTCTTTGATTTTTTTTTTTTGTTTTTATTCTTGTTAAGAGAGTAAAACAAAGAAAAATTTAGAAAATTCTATGGCAAAGTTTTTGGATCAGACAACGTCATCAATATGATAAAAAATAACGATACCAATAACGACGATACGTATAAAAAGAAGACCACGATGACGATGATGATCATGATGAATATCGATGATGAAGATGATGAAAGAGAAGGAGGAAAAGGAAGGAGGAGAAGAAAGTCCAATGAGAAAAAAAAAAAAGAGGAGGAAATGGTGTTTGTGACGACGATAACTAAAGAAAAAATAACAAAAAAGAAAGAGAAGAAGAAGAAGACAAAAGAATGACAAAGAAGAAGAAAGAGAAGAAGAAGAACGTACAGTAGGAGAGCGGGAGTGTATATGACTTATTAGACTTGTTTAGTTAAATGATTTGTATATAGAGATTAATTCTACTTTTATTTATCAGGAAAAAAATCATTTAAGTACCTAACAAAAGTTTGTCACGGTATAAGTCGTTGGTATATTCGAACTATTTTTGCCTTCTCCAAACCTGCTCCAATTCTATAATTAAACTGCCTTTCGTCTAAACAGCAAAAACAAAGAGCGAAACGAGCAAACACGGCTAAAATAATAATAAAATAAATTAAAAAAGAAACAGTATTGGCAACGTGACACATAAGATAGGTTGAGCGAAGGCCGAGGGGGAATGGAGATGATGGCGATGAAGAAGACAGCGGCGGTGTTTGTGGTCAACTTGCTGCTTTTGGTGGCATTTTGTAGTGCGATCGAATCACCGCAGTACACACTAATCCACAAGGAGTCGGAATTCGAGATCAGGCTCTATCAACACTCTGTTTGGATGTCCGCGCCTGCTCTTCTTCAACTTTCCTTCCAGAAAGCCACCTGGAACGGTTTCCATAGGTATGCTACCTATTTATTACTTTCTATCCACACCAAGATTCAATTCAATATCCTAGAATGGGCTAGTAGAATTTAGGAACCATTGCTGCAAAAATTATAGCGTCAAGGCTGAAGATTGTTGAAATTTATTTAGTTTGGGTCATCAAGATTCAAGGCCAGTGCTTTTTTGTTTTGAACAAAAGAACTCAACACTCAGGTGGAGCAAAGAAAGACAAGAACAGAAAAAAAAAATCCGATATCATCTCCGGCATAGCCATCAACAACCTGAATTATTTACCACACCGCACAAGAAAAAGTTTGAGCCACACAATCAACAACCCCCTGTTGTCAAGGATTAAAACCAAGAAGTTTGTCTTAATACATTGGACAATGTAAAAAATTTAGTAGTTTTGTTATTCTTAACCATTTTATTATTATGATTGTGTCCATACACGTATTCTTTTAGGTGTTCAAGTACAGCAGTTGTTTGTTTTGAACCTTTGTAGGTTGTTTCAATTCATACAAGGTGCCAACCTTAACTTCTCTCGAATTCCCATGACTGCTCCGGTGCTGACAACAATGGTCCCCGGAGCTGGACCCCTCGAATCACAAGGGTATTATGTTAGTCTTTACTTGCCTGTCAAGTTCCAAGCCACCCCACCACTCCCATTGCCAGAACTCAGCATCAAGCCCCACAAATTCGCCAGCCACTGCATTGCGGTCAGAGAGTTCTCTGGTTTTGCCAAGGATGATAGGGTTGTCAAAGAAGCTCAAAAGCTTGCCACCTGCCTCAGCAGGTCCCCTTGGGCTGACTCAACTCCCTCCAGGAGTTCTTACTCCATTGCTCAGTATGATGCTCCTTTTAAGACCGTTAAGCCCCGGAACGAGGTTTGGGTCGACATTGATGCCCCTGATTTGGGTTGTAAATCAGTTGATGTTGCAGCATATTGAAAGAATTGTTGTTGATCTAGTATTTGGATGCAAATGTTGTCAATCATAATATGCTGTAATAGCATTTGTATATGACTATATGTTAATAACTTAATATCAAAAGAGATCAGACTCACTTGAAAAATATTTTTCTTTTTCCCTTTTGTAACTGGAACTGCCTCCTTCATGTGGTCTATAGTTTGTGCATTTGTTTTTCCTTTTAGAATGTGAAAAAATAATTATTTTATTAGTCAAATTCTACATATAGGATTTGGATGGTAGAAAACGGTATGGAAAGAAAAGTACAAATTTCTATATCAAGTAGTAAGGGGCGATCCGCGCTCCACAAACTATGGATTACAACAATCAAGTACCGCAAAAAGGAGAAGTTTATCTACTTTTTAATAACCAAATGAAATGTCTTTCACAACAATCAACTTTTCACAAAGCTTAGGCGAGTTTCTACAATTCTATGTCTATGTTTTAGACATAACGTTGCTTTAAAGCTAATAAAACTTAACTTCTGTAAAGTGGAAAATACCGGTACAAAATTGTCCTTAGTCAGTGAAAGCTCCGGCGTCACGGGATCCACCAGCAGACCCATGAAAAATTAAGATAACGAATGAATCACATGTTTGATTGATTTTCAAACAATAACCCTTACAAGCAGGCTAAATTACTAGCAATATTACACGTCAAGATTGCACAAGCACTCAGTCATTTTTAAAGAATAGCTACTACGAGTCTATGACCAACTTTAGTTTCAAATTCACAGCCTACACGGACTTAATCTCAGATATTGCCAAATACATGAATAGCATAACTTTAGGTGTACAAATATCATTCTTATATATCAATATATCAATTGAAGAATCAGCAATGAATACGTGAGAGTTTTTCCCACTATCTTTCATTAACGTTTGCCAATTGGCATCAAAAGCTTGGTATAAAAGCCACTTTCCTCTAGGTGTGTGGTTTTAAATTTTTGATGACCCAATTAAATAAGCACCAAGTTTCAAACCTCTTAGTATCATGTCTTATTAAAATGAAGTTATGCAAAGGTCAGAACGATCAAGAACACTGAATTAATAGTTAAAAAGAACGCCGTCTTATATGAGTATATGTTGGCAACGATAAGCCAGAAGCAGAAGCCCTCCTGCTTGGCATTGGTAGCTTGATTTGGCTACAATTAACAATCAATAAAACAAATACAAGTACAGCAAAGAGCAAAGTTGGAGAAGAAAGGACCTTGACATTCCTTAAGGTTGAGATGATAGTCTCTGGTTTGCGGTTTGTTGAATTTAACCATAGAAATTTACCTTCAACCATTGCAGCTCCTAACGTCCAGGAAACATCACCTGGACCAAACACCATTTCAACATCGCCAAGACACATTCCATAGTCGATCAAAGATGCCATATAAGCCACCTGGAAACAAAATTGTCCCATGTAATTTGAATTATCAGAAATACTGCTCAAGCCAGCCCATAAATTTGAACATATCTGTTTGCCTGAATCCCAAACCATTGTTAGGTTGGCTCTTGGGCTCAAATTAAGCTTGTTGTAGACAAAAAAGAAACCAGACAAAGCATGAAAGCGCTTGATTGGGTGTGCAATAGCTGTTAAATTAGGTAGACTGATGCCTGTAAGGTGCAGAATGAAGCATAATAAGTTTCTGCATTTTTATGTGAAAATCATGGAAACAAAATCCAAAGTAACCACCCCCCTGATTTCCTTGTTCTTTTTGCCTTCTGGTGGGTGGGCCAATGGGGATCCCTACAATGATAATAGGGGGGTAGACTACACGCTAATCATGAAAAGTAATGCATTTTCACGTTATCAACACTTGAGAAGTAAACCTTTTTGGTATCAAATTTGTGTATGTAGTATTGGATTTCACTGTTGCTTCTTTTCTTCTTTTTAATGTGATCTTTTCTGTCGATAATTCTGTCGATAATTCTGGTAAAAGGGTGACAAATTGAGACAAAAACCCAATGGTAAATTTCTTACTTATGTCGGTGATTAACTCTGATAGAATTTGCTTAGCCAAAATGAATTTCGCAATTTTTAATTAACATATAATGTATAAAGAGTTAAAGAGCTATGAGAAAAATTTCATCATCCCGAAACAACTTAGGAGTGTATAAATTCAAACTATATAAACTTACCAATATGAGAAAATGAACTTGCTTCGCAGTCTTTGCCAGCATTTGGATGTGGAACTTTAGTATTGCTTGAGTTCATTGAAGAAGCAATAGCTATTTCCTTGCATTGCTCCCAATCAGGATCTCCAATAAGTCGTAAAGACCGAGGTTTCGTTTCATTGGGTTGGCTATGATTTTTCTGATATGTGGCGTCAAATGCAGAGCAAGAATTGCAGGTATAATTTTGTGCAAAAGTAGACATCAAACAAGGATGTCTGATAATAGAGACACTTCCAATTCCTTCTGCAATTTGACTATTTCTGAGCATAAGAACTGTCCTATCAAACGCTTCATTTAAACCAAATGCAGGCAACGAGTACGCCACAATATTATGCTCAATTGAACTAATCCTTGATGTCATAACATGAGAATCATCTCCAGCACCATTGTCTACCTCTACCACAATCTGCAACGATGAGCCACCCAAATCAAGAATCCCAAAAGTACGATCACCTTGATAACCATCAAATCTTCCCATCTTGTAATTCAAAGCCACCCAACCATAATAAGCTTCTTCCCTCCCACTCAGAACCCTTATCCAACTCTTCCTACACATAAATGAATGACCTTTCACAACTACCTCAACATCTTCCAAAACTCGCACGGCATCACTTCCGGGAAGCCTCCTCAGACCAGCAGTGGCCAGAACAAAAACAGGTGTTTCCCTATGCATTTCGCGTGGGATCACATTCTCTGCCCAAGCAATCAATGGCTCCAAAGAATTCCTCACTCCCGAAGAATCATTCACAAACTTGTCCAACCCGGGTTCAGTTTGCATACAGTGATACTGACAAGAACTCTTCCAGAGTGAGTTCTTTGTTGTTGAACTGTTATCAGGATAAGAATTCAGCAGAATTGGCAAGCTACCATTGCTTATAACCCCAATGTTCCACTCATACACGTTCACCCGTGTACCAGTGCTTCCACAATCCACAACAACAGTGTAATACGACGCCGCATTGAAGTGACCATTTCTACCATAACCTGACTCCAAATGAAAACCCAGTAACAACAGCAGAGTGACCAAAATTGCTGCAAGGATTCTCAAAATCCATTTGCGATTGACGAATCGTTTGTCTTTGGAAGGGGATTTGGGGAATTCCATTAGAATAAGGGAATATAAAAAGAAAAATCTAATACCAAACCCGTTATTTCTTTCATGTATTATTAGTCCATAGTTACATAATAGATCAGTGTTTCAGCTCCAACTATGAAGAATTCACTTGTAGCTTGGAAGCGTAGTAATGAAAATATAGAAAAAAGGATTCACGAACCTGGTACTTTGATTTTTGATCCGCAATTATCTTTGAATGGTGTTGGTATTGAAATTTCAGATCTGAGTTCTCTGCAAGCTTAGTTCTTTTCAGTTAATCTTTTTAGGGCAATTTAAGTTTTAAAAAAGAAAAACGAAAGAACGAAAAAGGGCGCAATTAGAAATAATCAATATTATATTATCATGCTAACTTGCTAAATATTGAAGTCATCCTTCATCAAGCTTTCGCGATTAGAAATATGAGTTAATAGTCAAAATCGTCCCTGAAAGATACCTCGATCTCCATTTTGGTCCTTGAAAGATAAAATTAATCAAAATCGTCTTCGAAAGATACACGACTTGGTCACGTTAGTCCTTCCGTCAGTTGGACGATGACGTGTCATGTTAAGTGCCACGTGGCATGATGACGTGTCATGCCACGTGGCAGATCAGTGACACATGGCACGCCACCTGGCAGGTCAATGACACGTGGCATCACTTGACATATAAAAAAGTTTTTTATAATCAAAATAGTCTTTGAAAGTCCAATCATAAATCATTTTCATTCCTCAAATTCTAAAAATTAGTCAAACTAGTCCTTAATAGGATCCTCTTAAGAGCACTATTCATAAACAATGATTCCGAAGGTTCTTCTCCTAAAAATTCAGTATCAATAGCAGCATTAGCCATCAAAAGGTGAAGTTAAAAAATTGAACTCCGAGCTGAAACACTACTACACAATAATATCTACCCATTCAATCAATCCAAATCAAAACACCATTACATTTCAACAGAAAATCCTGCTATTTCTGAGGAAGAGTGGAAGTTACAGACCATCTATTTGTAAAAAGTACTGACTGAAAATGGATATTGATCCTCTTATCCGCACTCTGCACTCCGCACAATGCTTTCAGTGGCAGTTTCTTCTTATCCGCACTTGGCGCCCTTTCACTTTCACTTCTCCACCTACTTCACTTCTCAGCCTCAACACTCATAGGTGTATAACATTGTAACTTTTCAAGGTAAGTAAACTGCTAACTAAACACCTCAGTAAGACAAGCTTTAGAGAAAAAAGGTGGATTCTAGAACAACATTTAGATGTGAAACAAGTGACTATGAAGTATGAACTTAATTGAAGTGACAAATGTTAACCTTAGAAATCTTGATATAATTGAAGGGTTGTTAACTGATCATACCATATTTGAACAAGTCTTGAGGGAGTGGCTGGAAATTGCTGGCAATGGCATATATAATTCCGAGTACAGCAGCAGTTGTGATGTGATGCTGCCAAAATAATTAACTCAAAACCAAAGTTATAAAAGCAAATAAGTGAGAGGTAGGTATTTGGTATTAGCATACCCCTGATCTAAAAAGAGTAACTCTGCTTTCTCATCCATACTAAGCACCTCAGGTCGAATTCCCAGATATGGAAGAGTTGTGGCCTCAACCAAACCTGTCAAAACAAAACTGCCTGGGAATAAATTAGTGGATTAAAATTAAAATCGTATTATTAGGATGTGGTTAGTTCCACGATAAGGTTTTGAAAACACACCCTAATCCACAAGCGAGAGAGGTTAGTGTAACGGTTTGCCATTCCCAAGGTACCTCCCATCGGCTGAGAAGAGGCCAATTGGTATTGGGTTTGTTAGGTGCGTTGAAGAAGCAAACAGAATGAAGATTCCGTGGAGTAGGTGGAGAAGTGAAAGTGAAAGGGCGCCGATGAGTGTTGAGGCTGAGAAGTGAAGGGGAGTGGAAGAGGGAGGAAGAGAGAGAAGAAGAAGAATCTGCCACCGAAAGCATTGTGCGGAGTGCGGAGTGCGGATAAGAGGATCAACTGCCAGCCGCAGCCGAGGGAACCTCTGATGCTGTGATTGGGATTGAGCCGGAGAACGAGCTGCCCAGAGCATGTGCCATCGAGAAAGGGTGTGAAGAAGGCGGCGATGAGGTGAAGGTCTCTGGTGGTAGCAGCTGCGAAGTGGAGGAGGTTGTGGACGAAATTGTGGTTGGAGAAGGAGCTAAATTGGGGGAAGGTGAAGAAGAACCTTGCATTGATGAATTGCAATGTTTGGGAATTGAAGATGATGCAAAGAAGAATAAGAAAAAAAACTGTGAAGAAGAAGAGAAGAACGACGACGTTTCAAGGCTAGGAGAGCCTTCTACCAAAACGGTGTCGTTTTGGTTGTCTGCCACGTTGGCAGTTAACGGTCCACGTCAGTGGCCGTTTGCCAACTCAGCTACGGAGATGACGGAAGGACTAACGTGACCAAGTCGTGTATCTTTCGAGGACGATTTTGATTAATTTTATCTTTCGAGGACGATTTTGATTAATTTTATCTTTCGAGGACAATTTTGATTAATTTTATCATGCAAAATAATAAAAAGAAAATTCATTTAATGTCATACATTTTATTAAGGAATAAGTACTATTTTGGTCCTTAACGTTGAGAGTCAGAATCAAAACCGTCTCTGATGTAATTTTTGACTTAAAATCGTCCTTAATATTGCATTTCATTTTAAAATCGTCCTTTTTAATAAAAATTTTTAATTTATTCCAAATTTACGAGGGGAGGGGGACGGCGGCGGCGTTGGTGGTGGTGGAGTGGCAGTGGGTGTTGATGATGATGATGATGATGGTGATGATGATGTTGATAATGGTGGTGGAGTGGCAGTGGGTGGGGGGTGGTGTTGGTGTTGGTGTTGGTGGTGATGGTGGTGGTGGTGGTGCTGGAGCTGGTTGTGGCGGTGGTGTTGGTGTTGGTGGCGGTGGTAGTGGAGGAGGTAATTATGTTGATAGTGGTGAGAGTATTTTTGTCCAAAAAAATTAAAAGAACGATTTTAATACGAAAAAAAACGTTAAGGACGATTTTAAATCCAAAATGAGAAGAAGGACGAAATCGATTCTGGCGCTAAACTTTAGAGACCAAAACCATGCTTATCCCTTTTATTAACTAATCAATTTAATTTCTAAGTTTTCAAATTCATTTGGTTGATTTTTGAGTTTTTTAATCTGAATTTTATAAGCGTGAATTAAATTATTTTTTTATTTATTTTTACAAATTCTCATATGACATTTTAATGGGATGTTGATTTGTATCGTAAAATATTAGGTATTATAAAATTTAGAGATTTAATAGATAAGCATTATATATGGCATTGCCATGCCTTAGTAATTTACTCTGTTAAGATGAAAATAATTGATTAATGGTTCAAGAACCAAGTTAATTAAGATCTCAATAAAATATGCTGAGAAAAATACTGATTAAATTAAAAAAATATTAGATGAATATATTATTTTTTTAATTAAATTTAATTAACTTCTTTTATGTTTCTTCTCTTTTTTTTCTTTTATTTAAAATTTTCAATTATCAATTCTTAAATTATTAAATCGACTTAATTAAACTTAATCATTAAAATGACTCGAATATATTATATAATACTATCATTAAATTAAATAAATTAAGGTTATTAACACTACGGCCCGCCGCCCCCGGGGGGTGCTAACTCATTTAATTTTGCAATTCAATAAAAGAATAGGTTAATATTTTATATATTAGACATGATTTACAGTAATATTATGTTATTTTTTGTAATAATGATGATGATGATTTGAACATTTTTT
>NC_029785.2:89744079-89790564 GCF_000816755.2 Arachis ipaensis
ACAACGCTTGGACCCTTGACTTTTTTATTGCTGGATATTTAAAAATTATAGATTAAATTAATTTTAGGACAAATCACTATATTAAGCTAAGGAGAGCAAAATTTTACACAAATCCGCCAAACCAAAATCTGGTTCATGAATAAACCAATGCACGTTTCTATATAGTTCGAACCAGGTCAATTCGAACTCAAACTACATGTAAATCGAATCAATGTAATTCGAACTATGTACACTCACACACACCCACTAATTCGAATCAACCTGATTCGAATTACACACACAGAGTCATTCGAATCATGGTGATTCGAATTACTCCCCAGCACGCAATCCCAAGTAATTCGAAACTGCTTGATTCGAATTACACAATGCTTAGTTCGAATTAGGCTGGTTCGAATTATATAGGGCCAGACATGTATAAATATGGTGTGAACATGAATTGATCTCATTAGAGTGAGAAAATGGCTAGTGAGGAGAGTTTTGTAGTGTTGGTTTACCACAGAGGATCGATTAAGAGGAAAACACGATCCGGTGTGAAGTTCACCGATAAGGATCCTCTCAGTATTTTTATGAGGCCTACGACGAGTTATGATGACCTTGTTAATTCTGTACTACAGAAACTTGGTCTGGAAGGCGTGAAACGGGTTAAGAAATTTTTCTATCGCATTCCAATCTCGGTGCTGCAAGAAATCGTGAAGTATGATTGTTACACGATCGGGAGTGATGAGGACTTTCAGGTCATGTTTCATTGTCGTCGGCAGTTTCCCGAAGTTAGGACACCTGAACTATTGGCGAAGTTGGTTGATGTGGTATCCAGCTCCGGGGGTTCGAACCGGAATACCCACACCGTAGGCACGGTAGCCGGTTCTAGCTCCAGACCTGTTGGTGCATCTTCGTCCGTCCCTGTGTATGAACCTCCGGTCGAGCCTGTCGCCTCCGCTTTCGTTCGCTGTTGATCTCAACTGTAGTGGAGGCAGCGAGGTTGGAATAGGGGATATTGTGCTGACCTCTTTACAGTGTGCTGCACCGGCTGGTCTGGGCGATGCATTGTTGGATGATGTAGACGATGATGATGTGGAGCCGGATATCATTGCTAATGACAGTGGCGATGATATTGGAGCGAGTGATCCAGCTGGGGCGGGAGGTGGTTCTAGTTCTGTACCCTTCGCACTTTTCATCTTTGGACTTGGATGCAATGAGACAGGAGGGCGCTCCTGGGGAGCCTACTGGATTTGGTGCTAGAGATGCCGAAGGGTCTGCAGGTCTGATAGAGTTTCAGGTTGGTCAGCAGTTTCAGGATAAAGATGAGGCTGTGTTAAGTGTGAAGACGTACAGCATCCGACGCGGGGTACAGTACAAGGTGGTGGAGTCTGACTATCACCGGTATGTTGGGAAGTGTTCTGAGTTTAGGAATGGGTGCACATGGTTGATTAGGCTTAGTCTCCGGCAGCGCAAGGGCATTTGGTAGGCCAAACGGTACAACGGACCACATACGTGTCTCGCGACGTCCATCTCCAGCGACCACAGGAGTCTAGATTATCATGTGATCTTGGCATTCATCATGCCAATGGTTAGAACTGATGCATCCGTCAGCATCAAGGTGCTCCTGAATGCGACGACAGCACCCTTTGGGTTCAGGCCGATATACAGGAGGGTTTGGTTGGCGAAGCAGAAGGCCGTTGCCCACATCTATGGTGATTGGGATGAGTCATACAACGAGCTCCCTAGGTGGGTGTTAGGAGTTCAGCTGACGATGCTTGGTACTGTTGCCGTCCTTAGAATGAGCCCCGTTCGAGTTGGGGGCCAGGTGGACGACTCGCAAGCTTACTTTCACCGACTCTTCTGGACGTTTCCATCATGTATTGAGGCATTCCGTCATTGCAAGCCCTTGGTGAGTATTGACGGCACCCATCTTTATGGCAAGTATGGGGGTATGTTGCTAGTCGCGATTGCACAGGACGGGAACTCCAACATTCTGCCTGTTGCATTTGCACTGGTTGAGGGTGAGAATGCCGAGTCCTGGTCCTTCTTTCTCTCCCACCTCCGTCAGCACGTGATTCCGCAACCGGGTCTGCTAGTTATATCAGACAGGCATAACGGCATCAAGACTGCGCTTGAGGCTCCGGACGGAGGATGGCTACCTCCAGCTGCCTACCGTGCATTCTGTATTCGACATGTGGCAGCAAATTTTGCCCTGACCTTCAAGGGCAAGGACGCAAGGAGGCTTCTTGTGAATGCAACCTATGCTAAGACTGAGGTGGAGTTCGATTACTGGTTTGATATTCTGCGGTCTGAAGACCCTGCCATGTGTGAGTGGGCGAACCGGATCGAGTATTTATTGTGGACTCAGCATCGGGATGAGGGTAAGAGATTTGGTCACATGATGACAAACATCTCCGAGTGTGTTAATTCGATCCTGAAGGGGGTCAGGAATCTCCCTGTGTGCTCGTTGGTGAAGGCGACTTACGGGAGGTTGGCCGAACTATTCGTTCGCAAGGGGAGAGGCTAAGGCCCAGTTGGAAACTGGACAACAATTCAGTCAACATCTGGTGAAGTGTATAGAGGCCAATCTGAAGACGGCGAGGTGCTTTATGGTGACTTTGTACGACAGAGATAACTCGGAGTTCACCATCTCAGAGACGACACCTACTGGTTCGTTCTCACTTGGTAGCTACAGGGTGTCACTCGGGTCTCAGACATGTGACTACGGATACTTTCAGGTACTTTATTTCCCGTGTCCTCACGCCCTGGCATACTGTGTCTATTCACGGCTTACTTGGCAGCCGTATGTCCACCAGGTGTATCGTCTTCGCTCCGTGTTCAGTGTGTACCGGATGGGGTTCACACCTCCCATTCCTGAGGATTTCTGGCCACCATATGATGTGCTGACAGTGATACCAAACCCCAACAAGAGGCGTGTGAGTGAGGGACACCCCAGGTCCACCAGGATACGGACTACTATGGACGAGACGGATCCGAACAGGCCGAAAAGATGTGGGCTCTGTCGGCAACCAGGACACACACGTCGGAGTTGTCCACAGGTTGGAGGACCAAGTCACATGGGGGGGGGGGAGATAAGTAGGTGTATTGTTAGCTTTATTATTACGTTGTTGAAGCTTTTGTATTTAGAGTCCACTGTTTTAGGATTTGTTACTTGAAGTTGTTAAGTGAAAAACTTTGTTTAAGTTAATGTGATGTATTTGACATGCGTTCTTAATTAATCGATGTGTTCTGTTTCTTAAGCAAAATATCACAAAATATGACATATATGTACGTCGATAAAACAACATACACCAATTTTCAAATTAACTGATACACAATAAGGCAATAAGGTACGTAACATAAATAACAAAATACAAATCGGATCCTACACATACATAACTTAAATAAATAAAGTAAGCTAACGTACAACACTGATCATAAACATAAGTCATACACATAAACAGGTCATCTAAATAGATGCGAACCGGTGAAGCAATGACGGGGGACCCGTGTCCTCTGACCTCTCCGGACGAGCGGCTCCTCGTCCTCAATGTCATCCTCGTCATCGTCCAGGTCTGCCTGTGGAGGTGGCCTAGGCTAGACTGGCAAAGGACGTGAGGAAGAACCTGAAGGAGCTGACTCTCCGCGGACGAGTGCCCTGGACGGTCCGGCAACTGAATATGCGCCTCCAGTATAGGCGGAAGGAGGGGTACCACCCAACGCAAAATAGTCATGAGCAAGCACAGAAGGAGGCTCGTTCAGATCGACATCTAAGGGTGCCTGTGTCCCCGTAATCTGACCTCGCCGACGTGCCGCATCATCCTCCTGCATAATGGCACTGATCTCATCTAGGAAGTGTGAACCGCCGAACTCCGCATCAAGACCATCACTGGCCAACAAGTCTGAAAATAGTATCCCCTGACTAACCCATGTCTGACTCTCATGAAGTGCGTGGTCGTCACCGGGGACACCAACGAAGTAATCGCCGAGTGGCCCTGATCCAAGTCCACTGTCACCTTGGGCCGAACCATCTCCCACACCGGACCCATACCACTCTCCACCATGACCTCCATGACGAGGACTAACGCCCCCTATCTCAGCAGGGACCCCCCGGCCCCCTCCACCAACATGGCCTCCAGCATCTCCCCGCCAGGCCCATGCTGATCACCATCGTCGTCATCATCACCATGACCACCGTGATCGTCCACCCCAGCACGCGCCCTGCGTCGGCCTCCACGCCTTCGTCGTCTGCCTCCACCCCTCCCTGCCGCGTCACCCTCTTCCATGGCCTGGTCGAGCCACCTCCACTCACGCTGGCTCCGTCGTGTCCCGACACGAGCTCTCCGCTCAACCCGACGCCTATCCAGAACGCTGTCAACACGATCCATCTCAGGCACTCGTCCAGCACCCCTCTGCGTTGCCTCGACAAGAATAGGCACGGCTCTCAGATCCCCAAAGTACATCTCTGGTGACAAGAATCTCTTACCATGCTGACCCCACCAATCCAAGAAGTCATGTGAGGGACCTGGGTCTGCGACAACATCAAACCGGAGAACGTGATCCGCACGGCTCTCCCAATGAAGATGCCAGAACTGCAAACTGTATGGGAACCAATGATCACCGCCTCTGCCATCCTTCAACATCGAGAAGTCTATGTTCAGGGCGGGCTGGGGGCGGGGCTGTACTCCACCGAACTGCGGTAGCACCCGATCAATCTGATGCCACTCTATGATGGCAAAATATATCAATGCCGTCACACACTGCCATAACGCCGTATGACGAGGCTCCAACACCTCCGGATGCACAACCTGAAGGACGTCGGGAGAGCTATACGGCATCCAAATAAACTGCAAATACATATCAATAATGTTAAGCGATATCATGATGCGAAGTATGAAAGGTTACTTAATTAAAAATAAGCGGTTAGTATACTCATATCCCCTGCCTGTAACAGGTCTATCCTCATCCTCCACATCTGCACCCGAGGTCCCTTCTCGCTAGCAGAAGGATTGTAACCTGACCACCTGCAACTCACATCGGTGTTATAACGAAAGAAAAGTATGACCAAATAGTATAACATTATAAGCGGACATGGAATAAAATAATTTAATACGAAATAGAAAAGTCCGACAATAGTACCTCGAGGCCAAGGGCCAGCTGAACGTATCATACCCAGCAGGTCTAAACCCAGGAAAGCGCTAAAAGATCCAAGATTGAAGTAACTGTAACGGGCTGGCTAACTTCACCATATGTCTGTTTGCCACTCGGCACATGCACCGGTACAACCATGCTAGTGCTGCTGACCCCCAACTGTAGCCACCCATCTCCTCAACCCTAGCCACGTAGGGTAGCCACCTAATGTGAACACGATTGCCGGACTTGTCGGCAAACAACTAAGTGTCCAACAGTATCATGATATAGGCACGAGCATAGCGCCTGACTATCTCCTCGTCGGCTCCCTTGGGGCACTCTCCAAACGTCTCCTGGAACCAGCTGTAGTTCATTGCAAACTTCTGAATTTGGTTCGCAGGAGGTAACACACCAAGCAACTCCTGGAACCACACCCAAGCTGGACGGCCACCGTGGATGTATGTCTGGACATCCGTCAAGTAACCACTGACATAACGTCCGTTGACCAGCAACCCCAACTGGTACGCCACGTCCTGTAGTGTGATCGTGCACTCCCCGAATGGCATGTGAAATGTGTGCATCTCCGGACGCCACCGCTCGACGAAAGCACTGACAAGGGACTCATCCAATCTGAATCGTCTATCGTTAAGTCTCGCAAGATGGTATAATCCCGCCATCTGCAAGTACGGAATGTACCTCTTGTCGAGTTGCATGCCCTGCTGCCACCGCATGTTAGAGATGTATCGCTGGTGCTGCACATATGAAGAACAGCATAATTAAAACCACTTACAATACCACTAACATAAACCACTAACAACATACCACTAACAGAAACCACTAACATAAAAAACTAACATAAACCACTAACAAAAACCACATGCAGAACCATTAACCAAACCACTAACAAAACCACTAACATAAACCACTAGCAAAACCACTAACATAAACCACTTGCAAAACCACTGGCATAAACCACTAACATAAACCACTTCCGAAACTACTAATAAAACCACTAACATAAACCACCAACAAAACAACAAACAAAACCACTAAATTAAACCACTAGCAAAACCACTAGCATAAACCACTTGCAAAACCACTGGCATAAACCACTAACATAAACTACTTCCAAACCACTAACATAAACCACCAACAAAACCACAAACAAAACCACTAAAATAAACCACATGCAAAACCACTAACATAAACCACATGCAAAATCACTAACAAAACCACTTGCAAAACCACTAACATAAACCACTACAATAAACCACATGCAAAACCACTTACAAAACCACTTGCAAAACCACTAAAACAAACCACTAAAAAAAAACTTTGACTACTTACCTCGTCGTTGATGACCTCAACTATATGAGCAACTCCATCCAAATAATATAGTCTTTCCGGATCATCCCCATAGCCTAAGTATCCTGCTCGAGCCGTTGTCGGAGCGAATCTGGGTCGTTTTCTCAGGTATTGGTGGGGTATGAGAATGAAAAAGTGATTCGAATGAGGTTGGTTCAAACTCCTTTTATAGCCAAATCCAGTGTAATTCGAAACACCCCAATTTGAATTACTACTAGAGCCAGAATGTGAGTAATTCGAATCAGCCAGATTCGAATTACTTAGGGTTTTGTGCAAAAGTGTAATTCGAATCAGGCTGATTCGAGCCTGATTCGAATTAGTGGGTGTGTGCGTGTGTATAATTCGAATCAAGGTGATTCGAATTACATGCAAATCAAGTTCGAAACAAGCTAATTCGAATTATATAGAAATGTGCATTGGTGGATTCATGAACCAGTTTTCGGTTTGGCTGATTTGTGTAATTTTCTGCTCCCATTGGCTTAGTTATGTGATTTGCCCAATTTTTACAAATTTTTTATTTCCTAGATATATTGGACTTTGTTTTCTTTTTCAACTTTTAACAAAAAAATTTACTTTTTTGTTTAAAAATTCAAAAATAACAAATTAAATTTATAAAATTTTAATTTTTAAAATGTTTTTGTTTTTATTTTTTATTCACTGGATAATGCTTTGCCCCAGACCACGACACTCTAACCCTTGACTTTTTTATTATTGATGTAATACCCTATCACACAGAACTTTACGCTTAAGTTCGTAAATTAGAGGTAGTGAGGTATTACGACCTCTAAAAGTAAAATTGCATACATAGACATATATGAAGATAAATTTAACTAGGAGACTTGAAGAAAAAGTTAAACCAAACAATCAGAATTCACGTCGCGCACAAATTGAAAAGAATAGAAGCAAGATAACGAAAAACAGAAAAGACAAGTTATATACATCGATTAAGAGTTCTAAAAAGATTTTATAACAAATTCTAGTCTCGAACTGCGAAGCAAAGGCTAGCTAGAGCATATATATATATATATAATATAAAATATAAAATTTTCTTTTTTCAAGTTAATCTCTAGGAGGGACAAAATGCAAATATATACCCGTCTAACTAGAATAATCAAGCAACTATTGTTTGCTTAATTCATTAATCCTCGTGGGATCGACACTCACTCACTCAAAGTTTATTACTTGGTACGACCCGGTGCACTTGCCCGTAGTTCTACAGATATTAAACTGTAAATTTTGTATCAAGTTTTTGGCACCGTTATCGGGGATTGATTGTGATTAACAAACTACCGGTTGATTGATTACCTAGATTAGACACTTTTTCTTTGTGTTTTGTTCATTTAATTGCTTTTATTTCTTTATTTTCTATTGCTAGTTAACTGTTTGTGTTATTGCCTCACTAAGAATTTCTTACGTGTGACATAAGAAATTTCAATTTCTCTTGGTGATTGTGTTTGCTACAAAGTAATCAAGAAAGAATGGAGTATACATCATCCTTTGGTCAAGCAAATTTTATGAGATATTTTCCACCACCACAAAATGATTCAAGTTACTATGCTAATGGTGGCTGGGAATATCAAAAACAAGGAATGATGGGGTTTGAGCAATCAAACCAAATGGGATACTTCCCAGGGTCACAAAATGATTCACATTTTTATGAATTTGACAACTATCTAAATTGTGGTTGGAAAGGTCAAAATAAAAGAGAATTCAATGTTCCATATCCCATTCATCAAGAGCCATCATCTCTGGATACATTTATGCAACACTGTCCAACCTCACCTCCTAATTTTTCATATCAAAATTCTTCACCACTTGAGTATGTCTGATAAATCCCATTTTTAGGGTTTATCTTGTGCTTAATTTAGGAGATTTTATCACATTTTCTCACATTTATCCAAGGAATTAGCATGGTTTCATGATTGTCTCGTAATTTGTGCTTAAGTGTGAAAACATGCTTTTTAGACCATTAATTGTTAATTTTAATTCACTTTTGATTTCACAAGATGCCTTGATATGTTTGTTAGTGAATTTAGGATAGAAAGGCTAGGAATGGATCAAAGGGATGGAGAGGAAAAGCATGCAAGAGGAGAACTCATGAAGAAACAAGGAGTTGGGATGCTGAGATCGACACGCACGCGCAGCAGACGCGCACGCGTGGAATACGAGGTCGCATGGCGACGCCTACACGTACATGACATGTACGCGTACATGACGCGTACGCGTGGATAGAAAATTGTCAAGCGACGCGTACGCATGACCCACGCGTACGCGTCGGTGCTCGCACGTGACTCACTTAAAGGCAATCCGCTGGGGGTGATTTCTGGGCTTTCCAGGCCCAGATCCAACTTATTTCAGAGGCTATTTAAGGCAGAATTCAAGGGGGAGTCATGACCTTCCAACACATTACATCACATTAGTTTAGTTTAGTTTAGTTTTGGAGGGAAAGTTAGTTTCTAGAGAGAGAAGCTCTTTCTTCTCTCTAGAATTAGGATTAGGTTTAGGTTAATTTCTTAGATCTGGATCTACTTCTTCTCTTGCTTCAATTTTCCTTTTGCTTTATGAATTCTTATGTAGATCTCTATTTCTCTTTCAATACAATTTATGATTTCCATGTCTTTTCATGTTGCTTTGATTTTCTATTATGGATCTATTGCCTTTGTTGTTAGATCTCTCTTTAATTCTTGTAATTCATGTTGTTTACCTTTATTGCCTTCTATGTGTTTGTTGAAATGCCTCTTTTAGTTATGAGTTAGATT
The DNA here is from genome assembly GCF_000816755.2 of Arachis ipaensis. Lineage (NCBI taxonomy): Eukaryota > Viridiplantae > Streptophyta > Magnoliopsida > Fabales > Fabaceae > Arachis > Arachis ipaensis. The sequence goes on from NC_029785.2 coordinate 89,753,313, forward strand.
TTGTTCCTCTTGGCCTAGGTAGAGTAATTGGTGACTCTTGAGTTATCAAACTCCTTTGTTGATTGATAATTAGAAGTTGCTAATTAACTTGAATGCCACTAAAGCTAGTCTTTCATCATGATTAGGCTAGGACTTGTGGAATCAAGTTAATTCATCCACTTGACTTTCCTTCATAGTTAGAGGTTAACTAAGTGGGAGCAATGGACAATTTTTGTCACAATTGAGGAGGATAATGAGGATAGGACTTCTAGTTCTCATACCTTGCTAAGAGCTTTGTTAGTTGTTAGTTTATTTTCTTTGCCATTTATATTTATTGTCTATTACCTCAAAAACCCCAAAAGATACTTCATAGCCAATAACAAGAATACTCTATTGCAATTCCTAGGGAGAACGACCTGAGGTTTGAATACTTCGGTTATTTTTATAGGGTTTGTTACTTGTGACAACCAAATTTTTGTATGAAAGGATTCTTTGTTGGTTTAGAAACTATACTTGCAACGAGAATTCATTTGTGAAATTATTTACCATCAAGAAGCCATTCATCAAAATGGCGCTGTTGCCGGGGATTGCAATGGTGTTATGTTATTGGTTATTGTATATATGTGAATATTGTGAATAGCTTGATTTTTGGATTGCTTGTTAGCTTTGCTAGTTTTAGGACTTTGTTTCTTATTTTTCCTTTTCATTATGAATTCTCACTTTGGCTATGAGTTTGGTTTTAACTGTGTTGTAGGAAATGGAAGCTTTAATGAGGATGTGTATCAAAGATAGAACACTCAAAAGTGGGAGAAGCCATATACATATGATCAATCCTATTGGCAACAACCCCCACCAATGCACTATGAACAAGAGCCATTCTATGATGCATATCAATCCAATGGCTATGGTGAATCTCCTTGTAATTTTCAAGAACCACCACCATATGCCTATGAGCCATACCCTCAACATAACCCTCAACCATACTCACAAGCCCCTTTTCACCAACCACCTTCATATGACCCTAATCCATATCCACCATTCCAACAACCATATGATCCATATGAACCACATATAGAGCCACCCCCTCCATACTATTACCAAGATGAACACTTCCAATGTATAAAAATTTTTAACCACAAGATGAATTTTACTTTCCACCACAACCTCCCATGGAAGAATATTCATGTTCGTTGATCCAAGAGTAAGATGATCTTACTTATGCTAGAAAGTTGGAACAAGAATCAAGAGATCACCTCAAGGTATCAATGGATCGGCTTCAAGAAACCATGGCATGTGTTGTGCAACAAGTGGAAAAATTGGAGAGTGTTGAACCGTCACAACCCTACCAAGAAGAACCACCTTCCTATTATGAACCCTTTCTCCAAAATGATGAACCCTCTGATGAGTCCATATTTTTTGGTATATTTTAGTTTTATTTGAATGGATTTCATCATATAAACCCACATTTATTCATCCAAATAGCATGCTTTTGTGTTCTCTCCCTTAATTGTGCCTAAATGTGAAAACATGCTATTTTGTGCTTATTTTAATCACTTTTATCCCACTTTTATGCCATTCGATGCCATGACATATTTGTTGAGTGATTTTAGGTTCTAGCAGCAAGTTTGGCAAGGCAAAAGTGGAAGGAAGCATGTACAAAGGGAAGAAATATGAAGAAAGCAAAGGAGAAGCACACATCGGAGTGTGCATGCGCACAACCACCTGTACATACGCACAAAAGCCACAAAACCATGTGTGCGTACACACGACAACCTGTGCGTACGCACAAGAAGAAAATTAGCATGTGTGCGGACGCACACACCTGTGCGTCCGCACACATCCCAGCGCGTGACTCATTTATTGCAAATCGTTGGGGCAATTTTTGGGCCACTAGGGCCTAATTTTGGGACTTTCTGAAGCTGATTGAGTGCTATATGAAGGAAGGCCTTACTCCATGTAAAGGGGGGAGGAGAAATTAGGGTTAGTTTAGCATTATGTAGGTTGTTCTCTAGAGAGAGAAACTCCCTCCTCTCTCTAGAATTAGGGTTTGTTAGTTTAATTTCTTGTAATTTCTACTTTTAATTCTTGTTTCTATTTACTTTTCCTTGTCATTTATTATTATTGCTTCTTTGCTCTTGTTCATTTCTCTTGTTATTTTCTTTATTTTGTCATTTTTATGTTTTATGACACTCTTGTTAATCTTCATTTTTATTTAATGCAATTTATGTTTTATGTTCATTTATTGTTTTCTTTAGTTGTTATTGTTATTTGTAAGACCCCAAGTTTTCGAAAATTAATTTAATAAAATAAAATTTAATTTAGTTATTATTATTATTATTATTATTATTATTATTAAAGTTTAAAAAAAAGAAAAAAAAAAAGAAAAGAAAAGAATGGCCGAAGCCATTAAGAGAACGAAGAAAGAAATAGAATGTGGCTTACTATGCTTACAACACTTACTATGCTTACTATGCATGTATATATATATATATAACCAAAGGAAAAGGAATTGAAAACGTGGCATGTATGGGTGTAGATATATATCATACTAATGACACCTAATGAACTCATAATAACCACAAATCTTCTATTAATACTATCAACCCGTAGTTATCTTCCTTTTCCTTTTCCCTTTATTCATCACCAAGTGAGCTTAAAAGGAAGAAAGAAAGAACCGAGAGAGAAGAGAGAAACTGTGAATTTCCTTGAGTTTTCGATATCGAGTTCTTGCAATCTGTAATTCCAATTAAAAATCTAATCTGGTAAAAGTGTTCGTATCTTCCTCCTTTACGTGTTGGCATTACGTTTGTCCGGTGGAAGTCGACGGTGACGTAGCTTTCTTACCCCTTGAGCTTGGCCAACTGGAGTTCTACGAGGCACGGAGGATTTCGGACGTTTTTCCTTTCAGCAGCTCGGTCAGAAAGTTTCTCCAAAGTTTTCGTTGATTTTGATTTTGTATGAAGGGAGGGGATTTATTTCTAAAAATAAACGTTTTTAATTTAGAATACCTACAAAATTAATTGAATAATTACAAATATATATATATATATATATATATATATATATATATATATATATATTAATAATAGTAATGTTATTGAGTATGGGTTATTGCTGTGAATGTGACTGTTTTTTGATTATTAAGAATTTCGCTGATTTGAGAATTGTTGAGAAAAAGGCTGGTGAATTGTTGAGGAATAGGGAACCCGTAAAGGTGGTTTAGACCGAATTTTAAAGAAAATGCCGCCGAAATTTTATAAAATCTGAGGTTTTATTTGAAAAGTTATTTTAAAAGATTTGGTTTTAGAAAATTAAATTATTTAAAATATATTTAGTTAAGAAAAGATTTACTCTATTTTAAAGTTTGATTTATTAAGAAAAATATAATGTTTTAAACCCAATCTTTTAAGGAGAGATTTTGTTTTAAGTAAAGATTTGAGATCGGTTTATTAAGAAAAGGAATCTCTGCCACAGGAGAGCAGAGAACAAGGATTTAAAGAATATATTAATTAATGAAGTGTCTGCCACAGGAGAGCAGACGTGACATTGTTTGGGCCTTAGTGCCAAATGTAAAGTGGGGACGCCCCACACACTGAGAACTATTTTTCAGATGTACGCTTATTGATTTGGAAAGTCACACTGATGCGGCCTAGCCGTATGACTTATAAGCACACTGATGCATCTGGAAAGCCATATCTGGGACTCGTGCCCGGGTAATGTCGGGAGCGGGTAGGCAACCGACACATGAGCTCATGGCCTGCGTTAGGGATAGACATGCATCATGTTGTTTGCATATTTGCATTTGATTGCGCTTGCTTGTCTTATTACTTTGTGATTGTATCGTTTGTCTTGTTGTGACTTACTTGTACTTTGAATTGAATCTCTTGCTTGCACTACTTGTTTGTGAGTGTATTTAAGTGATTACGAGTTGACATTTGACTGAGGATTAATATGTGGCTGAGAGACAGAAAGTGTGACTAATTTTATATTTAAGTTTTGTTTTGAGTTAAGAGATTTTAAAAGGAGGTAATTAATTATCTAAAGTAGAACCAAGAGTATTTTCAAAGGGTTTGATAAAAATATATTTTTTATTGAGTAAAGTTAATTATTTGCATCTTATTCCATTACTTTTACGGCATTCCCATTTCCTACTGAGAACGTGTGGTTTGTTCTCACCCCAAATCTTCCACCCTTTCAGAGACTCAGGTTCGGAGATTCAGTAAGAAGCTGCAGACGATTAGTAGATTTACTTGTGATTCATGTTGTTTTTATAGAGTTCCCTCGTTCTTGTTGCTTTAGCTTTTATTTTATCCAGAGGGATAGGTATTGTATTTGAGTTTTACATTGAATCTAATTGTATAGCATCTATTATTATTAATAATTATGTGATTATTATTATTTGAAGATCTTTTGTTATGTGAATTTAATTACTGAAATCTTTTTCTGAAATTTTCTTAAAAACTGAAACACGATATCGACGTAAAGGCTCAATAGTAAATTTATAATAAAGGAAATCAGGTCCGTAACGCCTTACTTTTGGTACGATCATGACGTGCTAAAAGTTAGGGTGTTACATTATTTTCTTGCTTTGGTAGCTTTAGAATTTATTTTAATGCATTTTAATATTATTTTATTTTCATGCACACCAAGTGTTTGATAAAATGCTTGGCTTAGTTTTTACTTAGTTTTTCTCCACTCTTAGCTTGAAATTGATGACTTTGGTGATCCTTGAGTCATTGATGTCCATTCTTGTTTGATATATTAGAGTAATTAGTTGATTTGGTCTCCCTTGACTCTATGTGACCCCTTAGTGTTGACATAGGACTTAGGGATTGAAATCAATTATGCCTATTTGACTTATCTTTGATGTAAGGTTGACTAAGTAGGATTAACTCTTCATAATCATCATGTGTTTGTGGTCAATGGCTAGGATAGGTAACCTTAGCTCTCAATTGCTTGCTAAGAGGTTTTCTTGCACTCTAAGTTTCCTTTCCTTGCATTTAATTGCTTTTGCCTTTTATTGCTTTGATGTTTAATTTCTTGCATGTTTAGTTTTCACACTCTTGGTTGAGAAATTAGATGTTTGGGTGGAATTGAGTTGTGGATGTCCATTCCGCATTGTGTGAGAATAGTTAATTGGTTTGGTTTCCATTGACGCTAGTCTTTCACTAAGTAATTAGTGAGTTGACTAGGACTTATGGATTGAGATCAATTACGCTTTTGACTAATTCTCAAGGAGGATTGACTAATTTGGATTGATTCCATACAATTGCCATGTTTGTGGTCCATAACTAGGATATGAAACCTAGATTATCCACTTCTTGCCAAGAGTTCTTTTTACTATTTGATTTCCATTTCCATTGCTTTAATTGCTTTCTTCTTAATTTCTTGCATGATCATTTGCTTCCTTGCTATTTACACTTCTTGCCCTCTTGCATTCACAATCCCCGTGCTCTCTCTCTTTCTCATAGCTAATAATTGTACACTTAACTGCAACTCCTAGGGAAGACGATCCGGGAGCTAAATACTCTCGGTTAATATATTTGTTTTGAATTGTAATAACATTTGATTGATGGTCAATTTGTTGGGTTAGGACTATATTTACAACACCAAATCCATTTTTGATAATCAAATTCCTAACCTATGCTTTTGGCCATCGTAACCCTCCTATCCACCCAAGCCCCAATGGATGATTATCTCACTTTGCTATGTCAAGGGCAAGAAGAAATGCAAAGGGAGGTGCTAAAATTCACGGCCGCCTTAGATGAGGTAGCAAACCGATTAGCCTCCCAATGCTTGAACCCTCAAGAGCCTAGCATGATGGAGGGATTAGAAACTTCGGTAGAAAATGAGGAATGTCACTTTGTGTTGGAACAATTGGAGGAACCTATGATTGATGAAGACAAGGAAAAAGTGGTTGAAGATTTAGGAGATGCAGAGTCTCCATGGGAATCTAAGGTCATAGAGAATCCCTCCAACAAGATTGAAGTTGATGTTGAGGAGGAATGTGCACAACCTCCAAGGCATATTCCATATGAAGAATTGGACGGGATAGAGCAAGAGTCGAGTTCCCTTGGAATTGAAGATCAAGCATCAAATCCTAGTGGTGAAGAATCCTTTGAGCTTGAAGAACCTTCTCCCGATGAGATAGAAAGTAATGTGGAGGTAAATTTCTCTCATCCTCCCATTTATGATTTGAGTAAGGGAAAAGAGTTAGATAGAATTGTTGAACAAAGGATTGAGATTGAGAAATCTTGTGAGGAGGTGGAGGTCCTTAGAAAAAGGAGGATGGGATACGCTTTGTCAAGATCCTTGGAAGCTTCTTTGCCTAGGTTGTCATCTAATCCTACATTTGAGTGGGTGAAATTCACCTCTATTAGCTTTATTGTCCCACTTGAATATGGCTTGCTTGAAACGGATGGTCAACTTAGGGAACTTTGTGGGATGAAGCGTAAAAGAAGGATGTTTCGTGGTTGACGTTGCAAATTAAGGCTCATTTTGGCTGATACTTCAGGGGTTAGATACAAAGGTTTAGCTAATGCTCAGATGGGTCTAGAAGGAGGATTTGGCACTTTATTGAGAATTCATCTTGCTTGCCACCCGGATGGACTAATAATGATCAACTTCAAGACGGGTGTGAAAATAAAGTGTGGGATCCTGGATTACAAGAAGAGGATCGACTTTGGGAGCCCCAAGCTTGTGAAGAACTCCATCAAGACTTGGTGCAACTCATGAGAAATCTTGGGGCACAAAGGAGAACCAAGCATTGGTGGGAGTTCCAAGAATAATTCAAGCATTCTTCTCTTCTACCGCATCTTGGTGAACTTCAGCCACTGTCTCTTCAATAATGTCACACTGGAAGATGGAATGATCTTCCGGTGGGTGCTTCATAGCTTCATCCAGATTGAAGCTCACTGCTCTGCCATCTATCTCAAAAGAGTAAGTACCTGAGAAGGCATCCAGTTTAAACTGCGAATTCTTCAAAAATGGCCTTCCAAGAAAGATGGACGAAGGTCTTCCTGAGTCATTAGGAGGCATCTCTAAAATGTAGAAGTCTATAGGGAATGTCAACCCCTTAATGCTCACCAGGACGTCCTCCGCGATGCCAACCACCGAGATTATGCTCTTATCTGCCAAAACAAAACGTGCTGCCGACCTTTTCAAGGGTGGGAGCCTCAAGGCATCATATACAGATAATGGCATAATACTCACACATGCACCTAAATCACACATGCAATAAAAAAATTGTATACTTCTATAGTACAAGTAACCATGCAGGGATCGGGATCACCACATTTCTCCGGTATGGCACCCATTAAAGCAGAAATAGAGCTACCTAAAGGTATAGTTTCTAAATCATGTATTTTATCTTTATTTATGCATAAATCTTTTAGAAACTTAGCATAGTTAGGTACCTGGCGAATAGCGTCAAAAATGGGAATAGTTACCTCAATCTTTTTGAAGATCTCCACCATCTTGGGGTCTAGCTCCACTTGCTTCTTGGTCCTCCTAGCAAGGTGTGGAAAAGGAATGGGAATGGCTTCTCTCACAGCATCATCTTCCTTAGGTACTCCATTCCTTAGTTGAGCTGCTTCTTCTTCAACCGCATCTTGTACCTCATCTACTTCTTCAATATCTTCTACCTCAACAATGTCTTTAACTTAAATGTCTTCTCTTGAGCTTGGCTCCTCGGGACTCCTCTCTTGCAATTTGGTTCCAGATCTCAAAGTAATGGCATTGATTCCACCTTTGGGGTTGGGTAAAGGTTGAGAGGGAAGTGCACTAGATCTTGAAGGTTGACTGTTGGGGGTAGAAGGTGGTTCCATCCGGGATATGAGAGCTTGTAAAGTAGAGGTAAGACCAGTGATGCTAGAGGTAAGTGTATTCTGAAGGTCTTTTTGTCCTTACACAATAGAGCGAAGTATCTCATCATTGGAGGAGGTAGGGGAGTAAGTAATTTGAGGGGCTTGTGGTTGGTTTTTTTGAGGCGCTTGAGCTTGCCTTTAGTGAGGTGCTCAGTAAGTCTGGCCTTGGTTCTGCTGTTGGTATGGAGGTTTCTGTTGATACCAATTCTGCTGATAGTTGTTGATGTTGTTCTATCTCTGATTTCCACCGTTGTCTCTGCCTCCTTGATTGTAGTTGTCCCTCTATCCTTGGTTGGAATTGTCTCTCCACCCTTGGTTGGAATTGTCTCTCCATCCTTGGTTGGAGTTGTCTTGCCAACCTTGATTGTAGCTCCTACCTTGATTATAATTACTGCCTTATTTATAGTACCCTTGATTCGGACAGTTGTAGTAAGTATTAGTAGCTGCCAAGGTGTTATCTTCTTGTTGGAGTTGAGGACATTCATCAGTGTAGTGAGAATAGCAGGCACATATTCCACACACTCTTCGAGGGACCAACTGTTGACACTGTTGTTGTGGAGGAGGCTGAGGTTGTTGTTGATTAAGTTGGAGCTGCTTCAGTATATTGGTCATCTCTCCCAGAGTTTTTGTGAGAGCCGTTGTCTCACTTCTAGAGGAAACCTCCGCAATAGCCTTGGGATGGTTGTTCCTATGCCTTGTATTTCAGGTAGACTCAGCTAGATCGGTGATTAGTTGCCACGCTTCTGTCGCCATCTTGTACTTAGTCAAAGAGCCATTACTCACAGCATCTAATATAGTCTTGTCTTAAGGCTTCATGCCTTGGCAGAAATAGCTAATCAACACCAACTGGTCAATCTTGTGATGGGGACATGAGTCCAAGAGATTTCTGAAGCGTTCTCAATACTCATAAAGAGTCTCTGATTCGCCTTGGATAATGCAGGAAATTTATTTCCTCAGTCTATCTGTAACTTCAGCTGGAAAGAACTTGTCCAGGAATTCCCTTCTGAGCAGATCCCAATTAGTAACAACTGCTTCAGGTTGAGTGTAGAACCACTCCCTTGCCTTTCCCTCAAGAGAGAATAGGAAGGCATATAACCATATAGTAACCTCATTCGCACCATGCCGCCTAGTAGTTGAGCAGGCTGTTTGAAAATCCCTAAGGTGCTTGATGGGTTCTTGAGCAAGTAGGCCATAAAACTTAGGCAGTAGATTGATCAAAGCGATCTTCAGTTCAAAATCCGCAGCTAAATTCGGATGACGCACTTGATATGGTTGCAGTGTAAAGTCCTGAGCTCCTGCTTCTTGGAGAGTAATTCTTCTAGGCTCTGCCATATTACCTGTACTTAAATCAACAGAATCAGTAGAAAAGGAGCTAGTTTCTTCCTCAAATGACGCTTCAGATTCACCCTCAGATAAGACTGGTGAATTGGGAGAAACGCCTTCACCACCCTCAGAGGCTAACCGACGCTGAGCTCGCCTAATACGTGAAATAGTTTTTTCGATTTCAGGATCAAATGTGGCTAAGCTCGGATCCGGTAATGAACTCGTCATTCAATGAAAGAAACATAGAGCTCATGGTATAAAATAAAATATATTAAGAAAATTAAACTATAAAACTACTAATAATAAAAAACACACAAATAAAAATAGAATAAAAATGCAATTATGTAAATATAAAAATATTTACACCAACCAATAATTTAGCACACTGTTGCAACTCTCCGACAACGGCGCCAAAAATTAAAGGGCAGAAAAATGCCAGTTAAGAAATATTAATAAAAACTGCGTTGTGAGTATAGTCTTAACTGACGAAATTTCCACTGTCAATTTAGAAGATGTCACAATTTAAGAATGATTAACTGGGAGTAGAATTCCCAGGTCGTTTCCCAAAGAGTTGACACAGAGGTGTAAATTATTGATAAGGAATTTTCTGAGAAATTTTTAAGGTTGAGAACGGAAAACTAAATAACTAAAAATCAAAGCAGTGAATGATAGCAAGATGTGTTATGTATTTGAATTAAAAGGCCTTGGCTGAGAGAAGATTAACTGGAGTTTCTATCCTTGTTGACTTTCCCAAGTACAATAGTAAAAGGTTGTTGCTTCCACTCAGTTATCCTCATGCAGTTGCAAAGGAAGGTCAAGTGGTTACACTAACTCTAATTCACAAGTCCTAATCCTTTCCTAGGGAAGGATTAGAGTTAGTGAAAAGTGAGTTAGTCAGCAATTTCCAATTACAGATTAATACTTGAGTTTTCCAACTCAAAGGGTTCCAATTAATCAACTCCCAAGCCAAGTTGAGAGTTTTAAATCATAACATGAATGCCATTTTCAATCAACATGGGATAAGAATAAATATGAGACATGGTAATTAAAATAAATTAATAAAAGACAATTTTGAAGCTGATAATTAATTGAAGGAAATTAAACATGAAATGAAATTAAATTTAGAAATTGTTCATTGCATTAATAAATTCCAAAATAAAAAATATCCATATATGACCACGGACAAATTAAATGGAAAACAAAAGAGTAGAGTAATAGAAAAGCAAACTATAGTAATGAAGACTTCAATCGAAGGTAGTAACTCTCTCAAGATCCAATCCAAAAGCATAAAACTCGAAATCTAAGAATGTGTAGAACCCTAGAAGAAGTAGTGTTTTTCTCTCTAGAATTCTAAACTAAAACTAAACTAAGTGAATGTGAATGTGTGTTGAGTCTCTGCTTACCCCCTGGCTCTAGTCTGTGTTTTTGGGCCGAAAACGGGGTCCAAAACCAGCCCAAAATCGCCCCCTGCGAGTTCTGATTAATGCAGTACGTCGCTCTGTCACGCGTACACGTTGGTCACGCATATGCGCCGCTGGTCTTCGGTGCTTGTCACGCGTACACGTCAGTCACGCGTACGCGTCGCTGTGAAATGCTCCAAGTCACGCGCACACATGAGCCACGCATGCGCGTCGATCCTCGTTGGTCAGCTCATTTGTTTCTTGTGTTCCTTCCACTTTTGCAAGCTTCCTCTCCATCCTTTAAGCCATTCTTGCCCTATATAGCCTGAAAATACTTAACACACAGATCACGACATCGAATGGTATAAAGAGAAATTAAAAATTGACAATTTAAAGGCTTAGGAAGCAAGTTTTCAATAATGGAACAAAATTAGGAAGGATTTGTAAAACCATGCAATTTGTATGAATAAGTGTGCGAATAACTGATAAAAATCACTCAATTTAGCGCAAGATAAACCATAAAATAATGATTTATCACCTAGCAACGTTGGTGAGCCAACTTTGGCCACCAACGTTGCTTTGTCCTCCTCCATCAACGTTTGAGGCAACGTTGGTGAGCCAACTTTGGTTACCAACGTTACTTCCTCTGCTTCTTTTCACCTATCATCAACCAAACAAATGCATCAAAGTCTTGCCATAATCACAAGATTTTTGCATCATTCATAGCATCAAGTAAATCTTGCATAATTCTCATGAAAATGCACATAATTAACCATGTTTGATTGAATCAAGATATGCATGAAATTCTCATCCAAATACTTACTTATTGCCTAAGAAATACATGAAAACCAAGTAAAAACTAATGAAAAAGGCTCATGAAACTAGCACTATGAATCAAATGGGTCTCAACTTCTTTCTCAATCATATGAGTAGATCTATGGCGGATTGTAATTGATTAGATCCCAATTCCTTGGTAATCTAATATCTCTAATCACAATCAATCTTGCCAATTCCTTGATCCAATTGTCATGAGAAGAGGTTAAGTGCATGTCTCTCATCCATAAGCCACACTAACTATCAAGATATCAATTCCTCTTGAATGGTATTGATCAAGAGAGTTGTGAGAGACAGAGCTTCAGTTCTAATTTCTGTGATTCCCCTTCCGAGGCTCACATGGAAATTCAATGGATCCAAACCCCTTCCGGAGTGAATGGATCAAATCAAAACAGAAGTTATCTCTTAGCTACCCAAGCGGATTGAGAAGAAGAAGACGTTCATTTAATCATGTGAATTACAATAGAGCTCCTCCCCCTAATGATTGGGGTTTAGTGAATCATATCTCTAAGAGCAATTGATGAGAATTTAAATCGCATAAAAGTAAATTGAAGGCAATAAGAACGGAAATGTAAAATTGCAGAGAAGTAAAAGTGTATGAAATTGAAATGTCATGAAAGTAAACTAAGCTCAATACAAACTAAATTGAAGAAGAAAGTTTCAGAATGTAAAATGGGTACAACTAAGAAATTCTAAACTAAGCTCTCTGGAGTCTCTAATCCTCCAGCCTTCAGAGCCTTCTTTTCATCTTTAAAAACTCTTCTATTTATACTCTTCTTCTTATCTTCAAAATGGGTCTTCAAGTACTTGGATGTGGGCCTTGGCCTTGATTGAAGCAGTTAGAAATGACTCTTGATGACGTTGACATTGGTCGTTAACTCACCAACATTCATACTTGCATGGGTGCCCTTTTGGAATGAAATTGGCGTTAATGTTGGTGACCAACGTTTGTGTAAAAACGTTGAGTCAAACATTGCATGCAAAAATATTTTTGAGCATTGCCACTAATGTTAGACTCAACGTTGGTGGCACCAACGTTCTTCATGTCACGCGTACGTGTGGCCCACGCGTACGCGTGACCCAGCGTTAGTGTACAAATGTTAGAGTTCAAAACACAACGTTGGCACACCAACGCTTATCTCACGCGTGCGCGTTGCCCACGCGTGTCAATTTCCACGCTCACGCATACGCGTTGCCCATACGTGCGCGTCGCAGCCAATTTTTCCAATTCCAATTTGAGATTTTATCGAAGACGTTGGTGGTAACGTTGGTTCACCAACGTTCCGACTAACGTTGGCACCTCTTTTTTTATAACATTTCCAGCAATGTTGGTAAGCCAAATTTGGCCACCAACGTTGCACATAAGCCTTGGAACGTTGCCTAGCAACATTGGTGAGCCAACTTTGGCCACCAACGTTGCTTTGTCCTCTTCCATCAACGTTTGAGGCAACGTTGGTGAGCCAACTTTGGCCACCAACGTTGCTTCCTCTACTTCTTTTCACCTATCATCAACCAAACAAATGCATCAAAGTCTTGCCATAATCACAATATTTTTGCATCATTCATAGCATCAAGTAAATCTTGCATAATTCTCATGAAAATGCACATAATTAACCATGTTTGATTGAATCAAGATATGCATGAAATTCTCATCCAAATACTTACTTATTACCTAAGAAATGCATGAAAACCAAGTAAAAACTAATGAAAAAGGCTTGTGAAACTAGCCTAAGATGCCTAGGCATCAAAACCCTAATTCCTTAAACCTTTGTAGTCTCCTCTAACCTTCATCAGCTGCCAATTCCTTGGTCACTTAATTCCAATTAGAGGGTGAAGTTCAATTCTAGTTCATATGCCACAGAAACCCTAATTACCCAAATATAAGAGGATTATATGTCACGTATCCCGTTAAGTCCAGATAATTAGAAATTTAGGAGAAATTATTTTCAAGCTGTTGTTCAAGTAAAGATAAAGAACGAAAACAATTCTTGAAAGAGAAATCAGTACATGAATTAAAATAGAAAAATAATAGTATCAATCCATACAATAGACATAGCTTCTAACCTTAACAGTGGAGGTTTAGTTGCTCATGGTTCAGAGAGAAAACAAGAATTTTGAAAGACTGTAAATTGCGGAATGAGGTAGAAGTGTAGAGAAGAGCCCGAAGGGCTGATTCTTTTTCCTTTTATATCTAATCCTAATTAATGTAAATTATATTTCCTAAAACTAAATAATATCTTTTCCTATTTTTCAAATAAAACAAAAGTTTAATCAATATTTAATAAACAATCCGTGCAAGCCTTGTACAGCGTGGGGACCACTTGGTTTAGAAGAGGTTGTGCCAAACTTGGAGAATCCAAGTTTGGCTTCAACACACCCGAATGCAATTCTTCAATTCTTTTTAGCTGGCGCCAAACTTTAGGTATCTCAAGTTTGGCTTCATCAAGCCCGTATGCATTCTTCAATTCTTCTTAGTTGGCGCCAAACTTGAGGTATCTCAAGTTTGGCTTCAAATGACCCATATGCAATTCTTCAATTCTTCTTAGTTGGCGCCAAACTTGAGATGCCAAACTTGAGGTATCTCAAGTTTGGCTTCAACTCATCAGTAAGCACTTCTTGGATTCTTGAGTGTGGCGCCAAACTTGAAGTATCTCAAGTTTGGCACTGTGAAGGACAAGAGTGATATGAGTTTATGAAGCATTCCTGGCGCCAAAATTGGAGAGTCCAAGTTTGGCTTCACCTCCTAATTCTGCTGTGGCTTCGTTTCTTCATGCAAACTCTATCAAATTCGTCCAAAATGCTACCTGAAATAAATAGAATTGTACACAACTCAAAGTAAAATTTATAGTGGCTAAAATATATTTAAATCTTGATTAAACTTAACAATTCAAATACAAATTCACTAGGAAAAGATAGAAGAGATGCTCACGCATCACAACACCAAACTTGAATTGTTGCTTGTCCTCAAGCAACCAAAACTAATACATGATTAAGATGTGAATTTGCATGAGAAGTGAGAGTTCAATTAGGCTCATGTCTCTTCTTGAAGTGGGGTTTATCTATTGCAATACTGAATAATTTTGGTATCTCACTCTCCTTTGAATCAGAGGAATGTTACTATCATTCGTAGTTAGAATCCAGATAATATTATGAATTTCTCTAATCTTTTATACTTCAGTTTAATCCATGAACCCAACAAATTTTCTTTAGTTCTCTTTTCTTTGGTACTTTGCACCTTGAGCCTAGCCGTGACTTTAAATATTTTTTCTCAAAGATTAATTGACACAAAAACACCACAAGCACTTGACTGAAGAACTCTCTTGAAGTTCTGATTTTTCTTTCAGTTACTCTCAAACAGTGGTGCTCAAAGCCCTTGGCATACTCTGTTAATTGCATTTGATCTCGACTCTTAGTGTTTTGTCTCAAGGATTACTTGACACAAAAACACAACAAGCATATGACTAGGGAAACAACTCTTTGAACTTTTAATCATGTCTGACCTCCCTAGTCATTGATGCTTAGAACCTTGGACCTTGCTTTTTATTTTTCTTTTGCTGTTTCTTTTGCTTCAAGGATAAAGCTTTCACTAACTTCAGAGAATTCATAATAGTTCTCTAAATTCCTGTTCCTTATACATCAACATCCCTTGATTCAAACTCAAATATGCATGGTTCATGTCATGCATTCAGAATAACAAAGAATACCACCACATTTAAGTAATTAAGACTACTCTTTGTTATAAACTCTTTTTCTCATGCAATACATCTTTTTCTTCTTCTTTTTCTTTTGAATTCAAGCTCAGTGAGCAATACATGAGACACTTTTCAGAATTAAAAGCAAGTAACAGAAAAAATTAGCAATTCAAACTAGAACCTAGGAATTGAAATAACAAAGGATCATGCAGTAACTAAGACAAAACAGCAGAAAACAGGAACCTAACATAGTAATGACAAAATAATATAAGAGTGAAAAGAACTAAGCCACCTCAATCTCCCTGGTGGGGATCTCTTTCCTCTGGCTGTGATTCGTATGGTCCTCTCAGGCAGCTATAATCTTATCTCAGCTGATAAATCTCCTGGTGCTGAGAGTCCTGAGCAGCTCTCATCTCATCAAGGGTGGTGGTGAGGTGCTCCGAATGGCTGTTCTGTGTCGCCCTCATCTCCTCAATAGATGCAGTGTACTGTTGCCAGCGGCTATCCTGCGTGATCCTCATCTGCTCAATGGAAGATGTGAGCTGCTATCAGTATTCTTGGGGTGGAAAGTAGAGTCCCTGAGGCAATGGGGGCTAATCTTGTTGGGCTTCTTCTTCAGCTTATTCTACTCTGGGGAGCCTCTGGTATTCCCTGACCAGTTCCATAGTCTCCTTCGTGATAGGTCTCTCGATTGGAATAGGAAAGTCATTCTCTATCTTTACCCTAGCGACCTCACAGAGATGGTAGATGAGATGTGAGAAGTCCAACCTGGCATTCTTAACGGTGTTGGAGGCGACGTGATAGAATTGCTGAGCAATAACGTCCTCCACTTCCACAATGCACTCGGACTAATTGCTAGTGGGCATGATAGATCTCCAGATAAAATCTAGCCATCCCCTAGCCAAAGAAGTCAAGTCACTGCTCTTGAGATGGCACGGCTTCCCCTCTGTGCCCAACCTCCACTGAGCCTCAGGAATGCAAATATCAGCAAGCACTTGCTCCAATTGCTGATCTCTGTTTACCCTCTCACTGTAGCATCGAAGTGTGGGCGCATTTTGTGGTAATCGGAGGGTCTGTCGGATAGTCTCTGGAATAAAATCAATGATCCTTCCCCTCACAAAACTTCTGTGGTTCCTTTCATTAACTCTAGAGACATCCTTGTATGTGATCCACAGATTCCCATAAAATTCCTGAATCATCAACTGTCCGACCTCCGTATGCAGATTACACAAGAATTGCCATCCTCGTCTCTGAATCTGGTACTGAATTTCCGGATATTCATATGGTTGGAGTGCAAATCGCACTTCAGGAAGTACATGCCTCTTGCTAATAACCTTAAAGAAGTGCTCTTCATGTAATTTAGAGCGAAATCATGAGAACCTATGGCCAGTTCTTTACCTTTCCATTTCTTGGAGGGTTGAGTGGTCTTTGGTGCCATGAAGATAAACAGAAGAAAACAAGCAAAGCGACAACACCAAACTTAAAACTATTGCTCGTCCCTGAGCAAATTAGAGAAATACAAAGGGGAAGAAAGAGAGGGTGAAATAAGAAAGTGAAAAAGAAAAGCAGAAAAAAAAATTAATGCTAAAAGGTTTCTTTTCTGATCTTTTTTTTAACTAAATAAAGACAGAAAAGAAAAAGAAAAGAAGAGGAGGAAGGGGCACGGTTGAATAGAGGAAGATGGTTGGGGTTGGGTTGAAAAGGATGGGTTATTTGGTCATCGAAGAGAGGATGAAGAAGGATGAGATAGGAGAGAGAGGGGGGCTGGGTTGTCATTGGGGATGTGGGGTATGTATGATGCAGGTAGTGTGTAAAGAAGGAGGGGTTAGTGTGTTCTGAGTTGTGGTGGGAAGAGAAGGGAGTGGGCGGCTTTATATAGGGGGCTGGGGTTTGGAGGGAGGGGTCACGGGTTTTTATTAGGAAGGACAAGGAAAGTGGGGTAGGGGCTGGGATTAGTGCAGAGAATGGAGTTGGGGTAATGTAAGGAAGGAAAGTTTTGGGAAGGCAAAGGGAACAGGGTTCAGGGAAGGGGGTCACGTGTTAGAGGTTAGGTAGCTTTGGCAAGGGGCTTTCATGCTGCTGATGGGAGTGGGGTATATATCAGGGGTTGGGGAGTTGATGAGGGTTAGGTGGGGACCAAATCAAGGGGTATGGTTTTGGAATTGCTAAGATTTTGTTTTATTATTGGCCAAAGTAACTTGGCCGGCACCAAACCTGGAAAAGCTGAAGTTTGGCGCCATAGACCCCGTAATGAGTAGCTTCTCCTGGCGCCAAACTTGGTGTAGCCCAAGTTTGGCACCACCCCTTCCTTTTTTTTTTTGAAATATTTCACGCCAAACTTCAGGGAGCCAAGTTTGGCGCCCCCCTGGTAGAGAGACATCTTCGTGTTGAGCTTCATGGTGGCGCCAAACTTTAGAACTCCAAGTTTGGCGCCACCCTCCTCCAAATTTCTTCAAATTTTACGCCAAATGTGACGCCAAACTTGGGATTTCTCAAGTTTGGTGCCACCTAGTCAGATTGCCACCTCCACTTTGTGCGTTGTGTCCGACGCCAAACTTGGAAAGTCCAAGTTTAGCGCCACCTAGTCCGCAATAGGCACTCCTAGGGCGGTCAAAATTTCTTCTAAGTGTACTGGTTCTTGTTTTTAATTTTCTGCATGATCAAAACACATGTAAAACAAAGGAAAAACATTAGAAACTCAAAAAAAAAAATCAAATAAATAACACAATCAAAGCAACAGAAATCAAACCAAGGATATGAAAATATCGAGTTGCCTCCCGACAAGCGCTTCTTTAACGTCACTAGCTTGACGGTCAGTTCTGCTAATTCAGCAGATGAGCAGACCTTTGGCGATCAGTCTTACCTCCAAGATAGTGCTTCAACCTTTGGCCATTGACTATAAATTTTCTGTCATAATTCTCTTCCTGAATCTCCACATGACCATACGGTGATGCCCTTATAACCACAAACGGTCCTGACCACCAGGATTTCAGCTTCCCGGGAAAGAGACCTCTGGCTATTCACTGTAAATTTTCTGTCAGAATTCTCTTCCTGTATTTTCACATGACCATATGGTGAAGCTTTGGTGACCACAAACGGTCCTGACCACCGGGATTTCAGCTTTTCGAGAAAGAGTTTGAGCCTTGAATTATACAGAAGCACTCTCTGACCTGACTCAAAGACTTTGATGGCAATCTTCTTGTCATGCCATATCTTAGTTCTCTCCTTATAGAGCTTAGCATTCTCATAGGCTGAATATCTGAATGCATCAAGCTCATTCAACTGAAGCATTCTCTTTATTCCTGCAGCTTGAGCATCAAAGTTCAGAAACTTGATTGCCCAGTAAGCTTTATGCTCCAGCTCTACTGGCAAGTGACAGGCTTTACCATAGACCAACTGATAAGGGGACATGCCAATAGGAGTCTTGTAAGCTGTCCGGTATGTCCAGAGAGCATCATCAAGCTTCCTAGATTAGTCCTTCCTTGAGATACTGACAGTCTTCTCCAGAATCCTCTTGAGTTCTTTGTTAGAGACCTCAACCTGTCCACTTATCTGAGGGTGATAGGGGTTTGCCACTTTATGACGAACTCCATACCTCTGCAGAAGTGAGTCTAGCTGTCTGTTACAGAAGTGACTTTCACCATCACTAATGAGTGTCCTTGGGACACTAAACCGGTGAAAATTTATCTCTGAAGAAAGCTCATTACCACTTTGGCATCATTGGTGGGTAGAGCTACAGCTTCCACTCACTTGGACACATAATCAACTGCTACCAAGATATAGTTGTTGGAATATGAGGGAGGAAAAGGTCCCATAAAGTCAATACTCGACACATCAAACAACTCAATCTCAAGAATCCCCTGCTATGGCATCTCACAGTTGGCAGGGAGAGTTGATAAACTCCGATTTCGTGGTTTATCTTGTGCTTATTTTAGGGGATTTTATCACCTTTTCCCACATTTATTCAATGAAATAGCATAGTTTTGTAATTCTCCCTTGAATTGTGCTTAAGTGTAAAAACATGCTTTTTAGGCCCTTAAATTGGTGATTTTAACTCACTTTAATTTCATTCGACGCCTTGATGTGTTTGTTGATTGATTTCAGGTTCATGAGTCAAGTATTGGATGGAAGAAATGAGGAGAAAAGCATACAAAATGGAGAATGCATGAAGAAACAAGAATTGGAAATGCATCGATGGGAGCACACGCGTACAAGGCGCGCACGCGCAGAAGTGACTTCGCATAGAGACGCGCACGTGTACATGACGCGTACGCGCGGATGAAAAAATAGCCAATCGATGCACACGCGCACATGGTGCGTATGCACCGATTCCTGCATGTGACCCACTTAAAGGCAAAATGCTGTGGGTGATTTCTGAGCTGTCCAGGCCCAAATCCAACTTGTTTCTGAGTGTATTTCATGCAGAATTGAAGTCCAAGCAAAGGGAGAGCAATTAGTTAGTCAACATGAGCCTTTAGTTAGTTTTCTAGAGAGAGAAGCTCCCTCTTCTCTCTAGAATTAGGTTAGGATTATGTTAAATTGTCTTGGATCTTGAATTAATTACTTGATTTCATCTTTTTTCTTTTATAATTTCTCATTTCTACATCTTGTCTTCCTTAGTTGTAATGTTAAAATCTCATTTTGCTACCTTTTATGTTGATGAACCTTGTAGATCTAATTTCCTTTTAATGCAAATTTATGTTTCCATGTCTCTTTTATGTTTATCTTCATTGATATTGTTGAGTTCTTGCTTATGTTAGTTATGGGTTTCCTTAATTTAGCATTTTGTGATGTTTACTTTTATTGCACATTAGGTGTTTGATAGAATGCTTTCACTAGTTTTTGAGTAGTTCTCTTGACCCTTGGCCTAGGCTAAAGAGATTGAGTGATCTTGAGTCCATGGGCTTCATTGAATTGGTAATTCTAGAACCCTTGGGGATCAATTTGATAACCATTGACTCTAGCCTATTACTAAGTTAATTAGTAGCTAGGTTGGGACTTATGGATTGATGTTGATCAAGCCATTTGATATGCTCCAAGCCTAGGAGTAGACATTGCATACTTAAGGCTTTAGTGAGTAGACCTAATGAGCTTGGTTCCTTATAATTATCAATATTTAATTTGTTGACAAGGATAGTGATCTCAATTACCTAAGTCTTAGTCAAGAGTTCTTTATCTTGCTTCCTCTAATCACTTGCTTGATTTACCTTTTCTTATTCCTCTTATAAACCAAAACCCTTTTGCCCCTTTATAGCCAATAATTGACCACTTCATTGCAATCCCTAGGGAGATGACCCGGAGTCTAAATACTTTGGTTAATTTTCATTGGGGTTTGTACATGTGACAAAACCAAAATTTAGTTTGATTTGAGGATTGACTATTGGTTTGGACTATACTAACAACGGAAATATTTTGTGGAATTCCGAACTGGTATAAATATTGCATTTGTGTGGTGAACTTTCGGACATTTATCCTCTAGTTTCTGCTACTTTATTTCATTTCGCACTTTATCTTTGAGATCATTTTGGGATTACTATACATATTTGCTATTGTGGATACCCTTATTTTGGTTGTTGCGCACCTTTATTATATATATATATTGCATTTTGGCTTTTCACTGTGATTAGAAAATTATTTTGGATTGTTAAAATCTAGTTGATGAAAATTTCCAAGAATTCCATTTCTAGGGCACCACCCCAATTGGTTTAAATTTTTTTAGGACTTGCTTAAATTATACACTTTGTGGATCATATTTTGAGCAAAGAACACAAACATGTGAGATTTGAGCCTAATTGTGTGGTTACATCATACATAACCACTTATTTTCATTCTTGTGTGCATTATTCTCTGCCTATGAGTGTAATCTTTGATTTGTTTGATTCTTTATGTCCATTATTTTGTGTATACATGAATTTATATGATCGAGGCCATTGTTCAAATAGCTCACTTACCTAAATAGCCAACCTTTTATCTTCCATTGTTAGCCAATTTTGAGCTTATGCTTAACCCTTTTATTCTTAATTGTAGCACATTACAAGCCTAAGTGAAAAACAATAAATGTCCCTTGTTTAGATCTTTGATTAGTTTAGGCTAGTGAGAGTGTTCATCATTAGATTTTGGGAAAGTTGGGTACATTGGGTAGAGATAAAAGCATGCTTTGTAGTTGTGTGAAAATCTTGAGAATTGGGTACACACTCATATATTAATCATATGTAAACCATATGCATTGATGCTCTTGTACATATTTTAGTAAAAAAAAAAGAATTACAATAAAAAGAGGACAAAATGCCCCAAGGTGAAGTTTAATAACGATCAATACATATGTATAGTGATCTAAAGGAAATGCATGAGTGTGTAGAAAAGTGAAGAATGGATAGCTAGGTTGTTTAGAATTGTATAGGTTGTCCTAGGTTAGGTGGGAAGTTTAAGTTAATCAAAGATCCAAATCTCAAGCTCACTTGACCATATGCATCCTACCTTGACCCTAGCCCCATTACAACCTATAGAAAAGTCCTTATGATATTTGTATGAATGCATTAAGTAATTGTTGATTGTTAGATGAAAAATAAATCTTGGAAAGCATGATTGGGGGAGAATTGAGTGAATCAACCCCATACACTTGAGTGCTTAGAGCGGATACAAATCCGGCGAGGGTTCGATCGCTCAATTACATGTTTCCACCCATGGTCATGTTTTCTTGCAAGTTTGTAAAATATTTCAATGATTCAATCCAATTGTGGTTTGCTTTGATTGTTATTGCCTTAGCCCTTGTGCTTGCATGTGTTGATGCACGGAAAACTTGTCTCATAACAAATTTCCTTCGGCAAGTGTACCGAATTTGTCGTCAAGTAAAAACTCACACTAGAGTAAGGTCGAATCCCACAAGGATTGATTGATCAAGCAACTTTAATTAGAGGAATGTTCTAGTTAAGCGAATCCAGGAATTGAGTTTAGAATTACAGAAAATAAAATGGCGGGAAGGTAAATGACAGAAAAAGTAAATGCTAGAATTAAAGAAATGAAAGTAAATGACTGAAGTAAATTGCAGAATTGTAAATGGGAATGGGGGAATTGCTCATGAAAGTAAATGACAGAAAATAAAGAGAATGGGTAAGATCAGAAATGCGGAGTTCATTGGGCTTAGGAGATATTGCGTCACTAACGTTCCAATGTGCCCCTTAGCTCCCACGTTAGAGTCCACGTTAACTAGGTTAATGTGGCTTCTAACGTGGCCTATGCTAGCCATTTCCAACGTTAGTGACAAAGTTGAGTGTCACTAACGTTGGTTCAACATTCCCTTATCCACGTTAGCTTCCACGTTAACTAAGTTAACGTGAACTCTAACGTGGAAAAAAGGAAATGGAGCCAACGTTAGTGTCACGTAACATTATCACTAACATTGGCCAAGTCCCACTAGGCCACGTTAACTCCCACGTTAACTTAGTTAACGTGACTCTTAACCTGGGCAATGATGGCTTCGAGAGCGTTATTGGCAATCACTTTTCTCATTAACTTTGCAAGTTACTCCCATTCCACGTTAGTGTTAACGTTAATGTAATTAACGTAGCCACTAATGTGGTTCTTCTTTGCTTTCTTTGTCCTGAAATCAAGCAATAAAGTGCATCAAAGGTCTAGTCCAAGTCATGGGAAATGCAATATCCAATTTGTCCTTAAATTCATGCAAAATCCTCATGAAATCATATAAAGTGCACAATGTATGCTTGAATCACGATGTAAGTGAATATCTACCCAAAACTAGCTTATTTCCTAAGGAAATGCATGAAACTACCCTAAAAACAGTAAAGAAAAGGTCAGTGAAACTGGCCAAAATACCCTGGCATCACAACACCAAACTTAAAGCTTGCTTGTCCCTAAGCAAGTACTGGAACAAGAGAATGATAAATGGAATGCCAAGAGAAATGAGTCATTCTTGTTGAAGTCATGTCCCTGGTTTTATGGTGGTTTCATGCATAGCAACTTAGGTTCATTCCTGGCTTTCAGACCTTTATCATGTCCTAGAATACTCACTGTGATTGCATCCCATAAAACTTTTATTTATTGATCCTTTTGTTGTTATTTCAGAGCTTATTTGTGTTCTTAGGCTAAGTGTTCTGTAAGGGGGCATCTCTTTAAAATAAGCTTTCAGCCAACACTCCCGAACTAGTTGGTTCAAGGTGCTAGGTGTTGAAGCACCCCTAAGGATTTACTTGCTCAAGTCTCTCCCCCATACATACACACCACAGGCATGTAGTTTATTTATTTTCTTTTCTTGAGACCTTGGTGTCCAGCACCTCTTTGGGTTACTAAATGCTCTGTAGTGAGGGTTACTCTTGATAGTGGACTTTTAGCTGATAATCCCTAGTTAGTTAACCCAATTTACCAAGTGATAAGGCACCCCTAAGAGCTTATTCATCCAAGTAGATCCCTCACATAGGAACACCACAGACACATGCCTCAAGATTAAAACCATTGGTGCCTAGCCTTATTGCTTACTCTTTTTTTTTTATTCCTCAACTTTGATTGTTCTTTCCCTTTTTCTTATCAGGATCTTCTTATTTAGCTAGTCTCATGGGGTGTGTCTCAAGCATAGTATTCATGACAGACAGTTGTCCTCCCACCTTATGGTTGAACTAACTTAGCTAACTTATGACTATACCATAAACTCATGAACTTATTCCATAGTATGAACTCTACTCTAGTCTCTTAAAAACAACCATTCTCTTTTCATTTGATTTAAAGGGACAAACATACAAGTAAGCAAAGTAAGGATGCAGTGACATAGAGACCAGCAGACATAGACCTTTTCATCAAAAACTTAAAAGACAGAATTTAAAAGAAAATTTAAACTAACATGGAAGCAAGTTCTATTTCATACAAGATCTTCCTTATTTAGAGCATAGAGAAAGATGGACCAAAGAAGGAACTCCATCACCTTTTATTCATGTGGTTGCCCATGCTCTCCTTCTTTCTTGTCCTCCTGGTGTTTTTCTTGATTGCTTGTGCTCCCACTTCCCTTGCCTTTTCCAAGCAGCTTTTTCCAGAAACCACCATCTTCCATTTTCTTCTTGAGTGTTTCCTTCTGCTGTTTCACCTTCCTCTCTTCTTGTTGTACAAAATCTTTTTGGACCTCATCATATGTAGGGATGGCATAGTGTAGATGATACATATTACTGGACATGTAGTTCAACTTGGCTTGAGTGTTGACGTTGAACTCCTCCCTATATAGTTGCCGCCCTTCATTAAGTACCGTGAACTCATTGAATACTTTCATCTGGGCTATTTGTCGCTAATTGAGTTCCTGCAAATGCTTATCTTGACGTTCTTGCCTCTCAGTAACTTGGTGGATGGTTTGAGTGAGCTGGGAGTATTGTTCCTGTTGCTGCTCCATTTGTTGTTTCTGCCACTCTTCTTGTTGGCTCATCCAGTTTAGTATTTGCTCTTGTCCTTCCATATGTCTCATCCCCAAATCTTCAATAGCTCTTAAAAGGTGATTCATATTCAAGTCGGCTGGGTAAGGATGCTCTCCTTGTTGATATTCTTCCTGATGAGACTCCTCTTGGTGAGCTCCTTCTTTTGCTTTTAGTTTCCCTATCTGTGGCCTTCTTTGTTGCTGAGCAGGTATAGTATAGGCCATACGCTGGGTTGTCATTAGCCTCCCAGGATTCACCCAGTCTGGATTGCTGTCCTCAAAGACCACCTTGGCCTTTGTGCACAATCGGAGAATGGTGCTGGGGTACCAAAGCCTGGCACCAAGCTTCTCAGCTGAATCTTGAATTCCCTCAGCTATAGGTTCATGCACATTGATTTCTCCACCTTGTACTAGGCAATGTACCATAGTTGCTCGATTAATATTTACCTCTGAATTATTTGCAGCTGGGAGAATAGACCTCCTCACGAGTTCAAACCACCCCTTGGCTTTTGGGCTAAGGTCTCCCCTCTTAATGAACCGGGGTCTCCCATCTCCATACCTCTCCCAGTCAGCTGCTATAACACATATGTCAATCACGATCTCAGTGAGCTCATCATTGTCTTGGCTTTTACTTATCCTTGCATGATAGCTGGGCTCATTAAAATGTGGTGATTTCAGGTGAAGAGTTCTTATTATAGCATTTGGGCTGAAGTCCACCTCCTTTCCTCTTACATAGCTTTTGAAGGTTGGGGCCCTGGTTTTATCTTCTCTGACCACATTTGTGTAGAACTCTTTGATGAGGTTTGCATTGATCTTCCCTTCTGGATTGGTGAGTATTTGCCATCCTCTTTCTTCAATCTTCTCCCGAATCTGTGGACAGTCGTCTTCATTGATTCAGAAGGTTAACTCGGGCAGTATCTTTTTGAGCTTTATCCGCTCAAATTCTCATTCATGGAAGGCAGTCTTGTATCTCTTCTCGTCGAAAGGAATGTTCTCCATTGGTTCCTTCCTCTTCTGCCTCTTGGAGCTTGATGATGCCATGAATGAAGTTAATGCAAAAAGGGTGTAGTGAAGGGAAGAAATGTGGGATTTAGAGAGTGGGAAGTTGAAGAACTAGTTACTGGAAAGTGAAGTGCAAGGGATATGAATTTGGAATGTGGAGATGGTGCAGATTGGATCCACTTATATAGAGAAGTGATGAAGAGATGAAAGGTGTGGATTGATGGGGTTGGTGTATGATGAACGGATGGGGTTTTGTAATGAGTAAGCACGAGGATTACCAACTTTATGATGGATTTGGTTCAGTTTCCAAGTTTGTTCTTCCTCCAATGTTGCATGGCAACCATTCCCAATGCATTCCCCCTTGAGGCACGTGTGTAGTACCCTCTTCATGAAGTGGCCGAACCTTTCTCATTAAATTGTCCAATCAATCTCCTTCAATGCTCCTTTCCTTTCCCTATAAAGATCAAATAATAAAAGTAAGAAATATAAAAAAAATCAATTTAAATTTTTACGGCTAGAATAATAAAGAGAAGAAAAGATTTTGTTTATTCATGAACTCCAACTAACTAACTAACTGTGTATCCTTATATGCACAATGGTGGCACCATGGGGTGACACCAAACTTAGTTTGGAGCACTGTGATGAAAAGTTCTGTTCAAAGCTCCAAGACTAGCATGCTCTCTGTTGCATTCATGCTTTCTTGGCACGCTTTGAACACCAAACTTGTTCTTTACTATATACTGCAATATAAGGACTTCACCAAGTTTGGGTTGGAATTCATGAATATTGACTTATTCACTAGTAAAAGCTAATAAAACATGGGTTGCCTCCCATGAAGCGCTTCTTTAGTGTCACTAGCTTGACGTTTCTCCTTCATCAGGGAGGTTGATAATGCTTCAAGTCCTCCCCTCTTGCCTTGGACTTATATCCATTGGTTGTATCAATGATCTCTACATGTTCCATGGAGAGAACTCTGTTGATAGTGAAGACCTTAGGTAGCTGAGATGGTACAGTGGGGAGATTAGGGGGGATATCTGGGAAGTAAGCTGAGATCACTTTATCTCCTGGAAAGAAGCCTTCCGTAGGGATCTTCTTGTTCCTCCACCCCCTTGGTACCTTCTTCTTTGTCCCTTTTGATACTGCCTTGCTCTTGGCGACTTCTTCTTCTAAGGGAATTTTGTTGTTGTCTTCACATGCCTCTGGTGGTTTAGGTTCCTCCAGCTTCTCCTTGAGCTGTGATAATTGCTGTTTGCCTTGTTCATCATTCAGTGGGGTTCTCAGATGTGTTAGTTGTGCTTCAGTGCTTGTTTCCTCTGTCAGCATCTCATTATGGTCATTGCTTGGTTCTTTGTTTTCTTGGTCTGCTTCTTGTGAGAGTTTGAAGACATTAAAGCTGAGTCGTTCATCATGGATCCTCAATATTAGCTCCCCTCGCTCCACATCTATGAGTGCTCTGGCTGTAGCTAGGAATGGTCTTCCCAATATGATTGGGTGAGTGTGACTCTCTTCCATGTCCAAGATGACAAAGTCTGTGGGAAGAAAGTATTTTCCCACCTTTAACAACACGTTTTCCACCACCCCTCTTGCTTGTTTTTGAGTTTTGTCAGCCAGCCTGATGACTACATCTGTGGGCAATATCTCATTGATCTGCAGCCTCTTCACCAGGGACAAGGGCATTAAGTTGATGCTTGCTCCTAAATCGTAGAGTGCTCTATCAAACATTGTTTCTCCTATGGCACAGGGGACATGAAAACTCCCTGGATCTTTTCTTTTCGTAGGCAACTGTGGTTGAATGAGGACATTGCACTCCTTGTTCATCACTATAGTTTGGCCTCCCTTGAGTGAGCTTTTCCTGGGAAGCAGCTCCTTCATATACTTGATGTATGCAGGCATTTGTTGGATAGTCTTGATGAACGGTATGTTCACATGCAAAGATGCAAACAAGTCAAGGAATCTTGAGTATATTCTCTTCTCTACAACACCATTGAGTAGTTGGGAAAAAGGTGCATAGAGTCTCAGCAGCTCCTGTTTTGAGATTTCTGGTTCTTGGTAATCTTTTTCCCCCTCCTCTACTGAGGTATCTTCAGGTTATTCTGACAGCTTGCTTGGCTTGTCCTTAGTCTCCTTATCACTTATAGTGACCATCTTGCAATCTTCCCATCTTACTTTCTTTGTTTCACCTCTCGGATTCTTCTCTGTATCACTTGGGAATCCATCCGTGGGTTTGGGAATTTGCTCAGAGAGATACCCCACTTGAGATTCCAACCTCTTGATTGTGTCTCCCTGGTTCTTGAAACTGGCTCGCACTTCCTCCTTGAACACCTTGTTGTCTTGAATCTCCTTGCTTATGCCTTCAAGTAGATTCTCAATCCTTGAGATTCTTTCATCAAATGATGATAGGTCAGGCTGAGGAGGGTTATTCTGGCCTTGATATGAATGTGGAGAGGTGTTGTTATGGGGGTGTTGATATGGTCTAGATGTGAAGTGTTGGTGGGCTGCATTGTTTGGATTTGGGCGTTTTTGATCAAGGCTTTGGTCTTGTTGATTTCCCCACCCAAAGTTTGGGTGATTCCTCCATCCAGGGTTGTAGGTCTTGGAGTATGGATCATGGTTTTGCCTAGGTGAATTCCTAATATAGTTGGCTTGCTCCTGACTACCCTCTGCTTCTTCATTCACTCCTTCTTGGGTTGTTGATGAAGTGGAGATTGCTGCTACTTAGTTTCTCTCCATCTTGTTGCCTGAAAGTTTGGACCTCAGCTCTCAGCCTATTGATTCGTTGAGGAGGGTAAAATCTTGCTAAGAATTTGTTCACCACATCTTCCCAAGTTGTCAAGCTCTCCCTTGGGAAAGACCCCAGCCACTTGGCTGCCTTATCCTTGAGTGAGAATGGAAATAAGAGCAGTCTATAGGCGTCAGGATGAACACCATTAGACTTCACTGTGTCACATATTCTCAGGAAGGTGGTTAGATGTTGATTGGGGTCCTCTTGGACACTTCCTCCGAACGAACAGTTGTTCTGAACAAGGGTGATGAGCTGTGGTTTTAGTTCAAAATTGTTGGCATGGATGGTTGGCTTTTGAATGCTACCTCCACAGTTTCCTGGGTTTGGATTGATGTAAGAGCCTAAAACTCTTCTATCCTCCCCAGCATGATTTGCTCGACCTCTTCCGCCATGGTTGTGAGTCTCTTCTTCGTGATGGTTTTCCATGTTTTCTTCCATGTTTGGTTCAAAGTATTCCTCAAAGTGTTTCTCTTCTTCTTCAGTACCAACTACATGTTTCTCTCTTGCCTCCCTCCTTAGTCTAAGGAAGGTTCTCTCAGGTTCAGAATCAAAGGAAGTTGAAGCCCCGGTTCTTCTCCCTGTCATACAACCAACAAGTACAAGCAAAGAGAATAGGTGCAGAAAGTATATCTGTCAGAATTACTGTTAGTGTGAGTGATGCAATATATCAAACAGTTAGTGGGTTAGTGAGATGAATGGTAAATAACAAAGAAAAAGTAGGGGGAAGGGAAGAAATTAACTAAAACAGAAATTAAATGACTCAAACAGAAAATTAAATCAAACAAAAATAAAATGCTCAATCTAGTTATCCTTTAATTTTAATCATTGTTGATGCACAATCAATCCCCGGCAATGTCGCCATAAACTTGATGCACGAAAAACTTGTCTCATAACAAATTTCCTTCGGCAAGTGTACCGAATTTGTCGTCAAGTAAAAACTCACACTAGAGTGAGGTCGAATCCCACAAGGATTGATTGATCAAGCAACTTTAATTAGAGGAATGTTCTAGTTGAGCGAATCCAGGAATTGAGATTAGAATTGCAGAAAATAAAATGGCGGGAAGGTAAATGACAGAAAAAGTAAATGCTAGAATTAAAGAAATGAAAGTAAATGACTCAAGTAAATTGCAGAATTGTAAATGGGAATGGGAGAATTGCTCATGAAAGTAAATGACAAAAAATAAAGAGAATGGGTAAGATCAAAAATGGGGAGTTCATTGGGCTTAGGAGATGTTACATTCTCCGTATCAATTTCATTTTCATCTTTTCCTCAATCAATGCACTCATTGATCTCCTTGGCAATCTTAAGTGATTGAATTACAATTTCTTGTAATTCAATCTCTCAAATCTTGATCAATAGCCAATTTCTTGGTCAATTGCTCATGAGAAGAGATGAAGTATGGTCACTGATTATACCACATGCATTTCCCAAATCAAGTATTGAGAGGATTATAGTCACATATCCATCCAAACCCAATTTGGTCCAGCATGAGAAAATATTTCTAGCTTGATCTCTTCATTCCTCTTTCAAGGTTCAGAAGAGATCCAAGTAGGAATAGCTTCTTTTCCAAGATAACTACCCAATTGGATGAAGATCAAAAGCTTTCAAGTAAAATCAAGAGAAAAGATAGAAGAAGAATAATGAAAACTAGTATTGATCCATCAAATTACAACAGAGCTCCCCAACCCAATGAAAGGGGTTTAGTTGTTCATAGCTCTGGAAAATGAAAACAAAGATGGAGAATACATGATGATACTAGAAGTGCAGAGAAAGTAAATACAGAGAGTAATTCTATGCCAAGAGGCTCCCTATATTTTCCAACTCCCAAAATAATTCAAAGTTACTCCTATATATACTACTCTTCTACTCTTCTAGTTGGTTCTTCAAGTCTTGGGTCTGGGCCTTTGGATCTTGAGTTTGAAGCAGTTATCTTCTTCATTGGGCTTGGCTTTACTTGCAGAGAGAAATTGTGAAGTGGGCAGAGACTTTGGCTCAGGACGTTAGTGGTGTTAACGTTCAGTGAAAATATGGGTTCGAGAACGTTAGTGACATTCAACTTTTTCACTAACATTCCTTTCCCAAGTAAGAGTCACGTTAACCTCAACGTTAGTGGCACAAACGTTGCCACTAACGTTGCCTCTTTGTCTTTCGCGCACATTATTGGGACTCAACTTTCCCAATAACGTTGAGAAGCCTCCCCCTTCCCAACGTTAGAGTCCACGTTAACTTAGTTAACGTGGCTCTTTTAACGTAGGCTTGCCAACCTTCGAGAACGTTAGTGACACTTAACATTGTCACTAACGTTCCAATGTGCCCCTTAGCTCCCACGTTAGAGTCCACGTTAACTAGGTTAACGTGGCTTCTAACGTGGCGTATGCTAGCCATCTCCAATGTTAGTGACAAAGTTGAGTGTCACTAACGTTGGTTCAACATTCGAGTGCGAATGAATATCTTAGAAGAGCGGAACAAGTGAATTGAATAGAAAACAGTAGTACTTTGCATTAATCTTTGAGGAACAGCAGAGCTCCACACCTTAATTTATGGAGTGTAGAAACTCTACCGTTAAAAATACATAAGTAAAAGGTCCAGGCATGGCCGAATGGCCAGCCCCTCTGATCTAAGAACCAGGCGTCCAAAGATGATTCCAAAGATGGTTCAAAAGATGTCTAATACAATAATAAAAAGTCCTATTTATAATAAACTAGCCACTAGGGTTTACAGAAGTAAGTAATTGATGCATAAATCCACTTCCGGGGCCCACTTGGTGTGTGCTTGGGCTGAGCTTGAATGTTACATGTGCAGAGGCTCTTTTTGGAGTTGAACGCCAGCTTTTGTGCCATTTTGGGCGTTGAACTCCACTTTGCAACTTGTTTCTGGCGCTGGACGCCAGAATTGGACAGAGAGCTGGCGTTGAACGCCAGTTTGCGTCGTCTAAACTTAAGCAAAGTATGGACCATTATATATTACTGGAAAGCCCTGGATGTCTACTTTCCAACGCAATTGGAAGCGCGCCATTTTGAGTTCTGTAGCTCCAGAAAATTCATTTTGAGTGCAGGGAGGTCAGAATCCAACAGCATCAGCAGTCCTTCTTCAACCTCTGAATCTGATTTTTGCTCAAGTCCCTCAATTTTAGCCAGAAAATACCTGAAATCACAGAAAAACACACAAACTCATAGTAAAGTCCAGAAATGTGAATTTAACATAAAAACTAATGAAAACATCCCTAAAAGTAACTAGATTCTACTAAAAACATACTAAAAACAATGCCAAAAAGCGTATAAATTATCCGCTCATCAATACCCCTTGCTTCTTTCTTGATTTTAGCATGAGGACATGCTTAGTTTAAGTGTGGGGAGATTTGATAAACCCCGATTTCATGGTTTATCTTGTGCTTATTTTAGGGGATTTTATCACCTTTTTTCACATTTATTCAATGAAATAGCATGGTTTTGTAATTCTCCCTTGAATTGTGTTTAAGTGTAAAAACATGCTTTTTAGGCCCTTAAATTGGTGATTTTAACTCACTTTAATTCCATTCAACGCCTTGATATATTTGTTGAGTGATTTTATGTTCATGAGGCAAGTATTGGATGTAAAAAATAAGGAGAAAAGCATACAAAGAAGAAACAAGAATTGGAAATGCATCAATGGGCGCGCACGCGTACAAGGCACGCACGCGCAGAAGTGACTTCGCATAGAGATGCGCACGCGTACATGACACGTACACGCGGATGAAGAAACAGCCAATCGACGTGCACGCACACATGGCGCGTACGCGCCGATTCCTGCACGTGACCCACTTAAAGGCAAAATACTGGAGGTGATTTCTGAGCTGCCCAGGCCCAAATCTAACTTGTTTCTGAGTGTATTTCATGCAGAATTGAAGTCCAAGCAAAGTGGGAGCAATTAGTTAGTCAACATGAGCCTTTAGTTAGTTTTCTAGAGAGAGAAGCTCCCTCTTCTCTTTAGAATTAGGTTAGGATTATGTTAAATTGTCTTGGATCTTGAATTAATTACTTGATTTCATCTTGTTTCTTTTATAATTTCTCATTTCTACATCTTGTCTTCCTTAGTTGTAATGTTAAAATCTCATTTTTCTACCTTTTATGTTGATGAACCTTGTAGATCTAATTTCCTTTTAATGCAAATTTATGTTTTCATGTCTCTTTTATGTTTATCTTCATTGATATTGTTGAGTTCTTGCTTATGTTAGTTATGGGTTTCCTTAATTTTAGCATTTTGTGATGTTTACTTTTATTGCACATTAGGTGTTTGATAGAATGCTTTCACTAGTTTTTGAGTAGTTCTCTTGACCCTTGGCCTAGGCTAAAGGGATTGAGTGATCTTGAGTCCATGGGCTTCATTGAATTGGTAATTCTAGAACCCTTGGGGATCAATTTTGATAACCATTGACTCTAGCCTATTACTAAGTTAATTAGTAGCTAGGTTGGGACTTATGGATTGATGTTGATCAAGCCATTTGATATGCTCCAAGCCTAGGAGTAGACATTGCATACTTAAGGCTTTAGTGAGTAGACCTAATGAGCTTGGTTCCTTATAATTATCAATATTTGATTTGTTGACAAGGATAGTGATCTCAATTACCTAATTCTTAGTCAAGAGTTCTTTATCTTGCTTCCTCTAATCACTTGCTTGATTTACCTTTTCTTATTCCTCTTATAAACCAAAACCCCTTTGCCCCTTTATAGCCAATAATTGACCACTTCATTGCAATCCCTAGGGAGACGACCTGGAGTCTAAATACTTCGGTTAATTTTCATTGGGGTTTGTACATGTGACAAAACCAAAATTTAGTTTGATTTGAGGATTGACTATTGATTTGGACTATACTAACAACGGAAATATTTTATGGAATTCCGAACGGGTATAAATCCTTGTATCAAGAGTCTTAGCTCTTTCACATCTGTCACAGTTCTTCACAAATGCTCTTGAATCTTGGAAGAGAGTCGGCTACTAAAAACCGCTCTGTAGAACTTTTGTAGCTGTCCTTTCACTACCAAAGTGGCCTCTATAATCAGAACCATGATAGTGCCAAAGAATCTGCTGTGCTTCCTCATCTGAGACTCATCTCCGTATTATACCATTTGAGCATCTTCTAAAAAGGTATGGTTCTTCCCAAAAGTAGTACTTTGCATCAGTCAATAGCTTCTTCACTTGTTGTTTACTGTACTCTTTTGGAATGAAATTCATGGCTTTGTAATTTGCAATGTCTGCAAACCATGGGGCCTACTGAATGACAAAAGGTTGCTCATCCGGGAATGTCTCAGTCACAGTTGTGGGTGGTTGCACTCCTGCTTTAGATTCAATTCTGGAAAGGTGGTCAGCTACTGGTGCACGAAATCACAATCACACTTTTGCAATTCCGCACAACTAATCAGCAAGTGCACTGGGTCGTCCAAGTAATACCTTACATGAGTAAGGGTTGATCCCACGGAGATTGTCGGCTTGAAGCAAGCTATGGTTATCTTGTAACTCTTAGTCAGGATATCATTAATTATTAGATTTAATTGTAAAAAGTAAAAGAACATGAATTAAATACTTGTTACGTAGTAATGGAGAACAGGTTGAGGTTTTGGAGATGCTCTATCTTCTGAATTTCTGCTTTCCTACTGTCTTCTTCTTCATGCACGCAAGGTTCCTTCCATGGCAAGCTGTATGTTGGTGGATCATCGTTGTCAATGGCTACCATCCGTCCTCTCAGTGAAAATAGTCCAAATGCGCTGTCACCGCACGGCTAATCATCTGTCGGTTCTCACTCATGCTGGAATAGGATCCATTGATCCTTTTGCGTCTGTCACTACGCCCATCACTTGTGAGTTTGAAGCTCGTCACAGTCATCCTATCCCAGATCCTACTCAGAATACCACAGACAAGGTTTAGACGTTTCGGATCTCAAGAATGCTGCCAATTGATTCTAGCTTATACCACGAAGACTCTGATCTGAACCAGGAGGCTAAGAGATAAGCACTCAGTCTAAGGTAGAACAGAGGTGATTGTCAGGAACGCGTTCATAGGTTGAGAATGGTGATGAGTGTCACAGATCATCACATTCATCAAGTTGAAGTATGAGTGAATATCTTAGAATGGAAGGAAGCGTGATTGAATGGAAAACAGTAGTAATTGCATTAATTCATCAAAACACAGCAGAGCTCCTCACCCCCAACCATGGGGTTTAGAGACTCATGTCATAGAAGATACAATATGAAATGTGTAGAGTGTCATGAGGTACTAGATGAATCACTAAAAGTAGTTTTTATAATAAACTAGTGACCTAGGGTTATAGAAAATGAGTAAGCTAGAATAGTTAGTGTAAAAATCCACTTCCGGGGCGCACTTGGTGTGTGCTTGGGCTGAGCATTGAAGCTTTCACGTGTAGAGACCTTTCTTGGAGTTAAACGCCAGCTTTTGTGCTAGTTTGGGCATTTAACTCCATCTTTCATGCCAGTTCTGGCGTTTTGACGCCAGAATTTCTATGCTGAATTGAAATGCTGGTTTGGGCCATCCAATCACGTTAAAAGTATGAACTATTATATATTGCTGGAAAGCCCAGGATGTCGACTTTCCAAATCAATTGAGAGCGCGCCAATTGGGCTTCTGTAGCTCCAAAAAATTCACTTCGAGTTCAGGGAGGTCAGAATTCAACAGCATCTGCAGTCCTTTTTCAGCCTCTGAATCAGATTTTTGCTCAGGTCCCTCAATTTCAGCCAGAAAATGCCTGAAATCACAAAAAATATAGAAACTCATAGTAAAGTCCAGAAATGTGATTTTTGAATAAAAACTAATAAAAACATAATAAAAACTAACTAAAATATACTAAAAACATACTAAAAACAATGCCAAAAAGCGTATAAATTATCTGCTCATCAGCTACCTAATTTTTTGATCCTTTTCTGTCTTTGATCTCAATATCAAACTCCTGAAGGAGCAGCACCCATCTAATTAATCTTGGTTTAGAATCATGTTTGGTTAAAAGGTATTTCAAAGCAGCATGATTAGTATAAACAATGACCTTAGAACCAATTAAATAGGACCTAAACTTATTAATAGCATACACAATAGCTAATAATTCTTTTTCTGTAGTTGTGTAGTTCTTTTGAGCATCATTTAGCACATGGCTAGCATAGTAAATGACATGTATAAGCTTGTCATGCCTCTGTCCTAAAACAGCCCTTATAGCATAATCACTAGCATCACACATTAATTCAAATGGCAAATCCCAGTCAGGGGGAGCTATGATGGGAGTAGAGGTAAGGTTTGCTTTTAGAGTTTCAAAATCATGCAGACATTCTGAGTTAAATACAAAAAGAACATCAGCAACTAAAAGGTTGCTCAATGGTTTAGCAATCTTAGAAAAATCCTTTATAAATCTTCAGTAAAATCTTGCATGACCTAAGAAACTCCGGACTGCCTTAACATTAGATGGTAGTGGTAATTTTTCAATTACCTCCACCTTGGCTCTATCAACCTCAATCCCTTTGCTTGAAATCCGGTGTCCAAGAACAATACCTTCTGTAACCATAAAATGATATTTTTCCCAATTTAAAACAAGGTTTGATTCTTGACACCATTTCAAGACCAGAGATAAATGCTTAAGACAGGATTCAAAAGAATTACCAAAGACAGAAAAATCATCCAATAAATACATTAATAAACTTTTCAACCATATTAGAAAAAATTGAAAGCATACACCTCTGAAAAGTTGCTGGGGCATTACAGAGTCCAAATGGGCCAATATAGGCCTAGTTCAACCGATTCGGTCCGTTGGCCCAACTTTGGGCCAAAATATTTAAAATTAGTTTTAAAATCCGTATTTTAAATATTTTTACCACTTCAAAGTATAAAATTTAATTTCTTTCTTTGAATAATAATTAGTTTATTAGTTAATTATTTATTAATTCAACGTGGCTTACAACAACAATTTCAGTACCTAAACTTCATAAAATTGGAGAAATCAAAGGGGATAAGAGTTTCTCACCTTACCCACGGGTAATTAGGGCAAAACCTGCAATTCTCCACTGCTAGATCAAACCTAAAGCATCAAAAACCTGAAACTCTCAATATCCAAGAACTAAAATAGCAAAATTGAAGAGAGATAAGGGCTAGGTGAGAAATTTTGAGTTTCTTACCACTTTGTTCAGATGATTTTAAAGCGCTCGGCAAGACGGCCACGTGACCGCACACAGTGTGACGATTGGAGCTCCGGATTGAAAGTTACGAGGGATTGAAGTTTTGAAGTGGAAAGGGTTTAGGGTTCTCTTAACTCTTCTCCTTCTTCAGCATGAATTGGTTGATTAGGAGGGGGATGTGGCTGAGTGTTGGGATATATATGTCAGGCCTTGGGCCCAATAAGGGCCCAATTCAACCACTTTGGCCCATTAGCCTGGTTTTGGGCTAAAATCTTTAAAATTAGTGTTTTAATACGCATTCTAAATATTTTTACTTCTCTAAAATATAAAATTTAATTTTATAGTTTTTCTGGGTCATAATTAATTTATTAGTTAATTAATTATTAATTTTCAGGGTTTTATATCCTACCCCTTAACTATAAATTTTGTCTCCAAAATTTAATTACCTGTGAATAACTGCGGGTAATCCTTCCTCATCTCCGATTCAAGTTCCCAGGTATGTTCCTCGACTTCGGCCTAACTCTAAGCAACCTTTACTAATTAGACTTCTTTTCCTTGGAGTTTCTTAATGCAAATATCGTCAATCCTGACCAGAATCACTTGAAATGTCAAATCCTCTTTCAATTGAACTGATTCAGGTTCTAAGATATGACTTGCATCAAATGTATACTTCCGAAGCTGTGAAACGTGAAATACGTTGTGCAAGTTTGAAAGATGAGATGGTAGAGCTATCTGATATGCCACCGGCCTAATTCTCTTCAGAATTTAAAATGGACCGATATAACGGGAATTCAGTTTCTTTGTCTTTATTTCTCTTC